>NC_074665.1:76408973-76708973 GCF_029448725.1 Salvelinus fontinalis
ACAGCATCACACAACATCGAATAAATAAAGAAAAAATAAAACAACCACATGATATTTAAATATATAGCCTAAACTACAAAACATGCATTCGATGATAAACAGGCAAGTCCACATAGGCCTACCCGTTGCCGAAGTCCCAGGTATAGGTGAATCTGGCGGAGCGTAAAGTGTTCCTTGGATCGAACAGTTCAAACTTTGTCTCGGTTGGAACTTCCGTGGCCAGCTCCTTGTCCCGCAGATAAGTGACATTTCCTTCCCTCTGAATGAAGCTGAGCTTCCCTGCAATATTTTCTGAGTAAAAAAGTAAAAAACATGAGTTTACTATACATTTTCTTTGTACGTATTGTATTAAAATAATGTTATGCGTAAAAGTAAACCTACGAAGATTGTTCAAACCGTCTGTTGCGAGCCCCAAAACGTTGGGGCTCAGAATCAGTGGAAGTGACATGATGACCAACCCAATTATATTTCTGAAATCATAAACCAGAAGTTAAAAAAATGAAGTTACATTTACTGTAATAAAATTCTGATTTTTTGCCCAAATATTACACATACAACACATCATATTTACCGATACATTTGCGCTTGTCCGCTCACAGAAGAGGAAAATGGTGTAGGATACTTCAGGACTAAGAAATTGAGAAATGGGGACAGTCTTCAGATGGCCAACCGATAGTAGATGCCTTGTCAGCCGATGCCAGCAAATTGTTCATGCCCTTTATGTTTCCCAGATATACGTAATAGCTTGAAATCATGTCCATGCGTTTTAACCATATGTGTCAGAATACAAAAAGCTGTTGTGTCTCACTATTGTACGTCGCTCTGGATAAAAGGGTCTGCTAAATGACTCAAACGTTAACGTGTTGGAAGTCGCTGTTGATAGTGGAGGTATTAAATAACAAAACATTGTTTTACCTATATTTAACTAGGCAATTCAGTTAAGAACACATTCTTATATACAATTACGGCTTACACCGGCCGAACCCGGAGGACTCTGGGCCAATTGTGCGCCACCCTATGAGACTCCCAATCACGGCCGGTGATACACTCTGGATTCAAACAAGGGGGTCTGTAGTAACGCCTCAAGCACTGAGATGCAGTGCTTTAGACCGCTGGCCAACTCGGGAGGTAGGACAATTGATTTTCCTCATTGACTTTATGACCCACATCAAAAATGTGCAGGACACGTCTTAGGAATGGCCAACTCAATTTTTTCCTCCTATTTACCTAGAAAATCACATTTTATTGGTCACATGCGCAGAATAGAACATGTGTAGGCTTTACAGTGAAATGCTTACTCATGAGCCCATTCCCAACAGTGCAGAGTTAAAAAGTAAAACAAATATTTGCTGAATAAAAAGGAAATAGTAACACAATAAAAAATAATAGCAAGGCAATATACAAGGAGTAGCTGTATCAAGTACAAGGGTACGAGTAGTTGAGGTAATTGAGGTAATGCATGTGGGTAGAGGTAAAATTGACTAGGCCATCAGGATAAATGATAAACAGAGTAGCAGCAGCTATGTAAAGTGTGTGTGTGTGTGTGTGTGTGTGTGTGTGTGTGTGTGTGTGTGTGTGTGTGTGTGTGTGTGTGTGTGTGTGTGTGTGTGTGTGTGTGTGTGTGTTGGAGTGTCAGTGTAGAGTATGTGTGTGAGTGTGGATAGAGTCTAGTGAGTGTGTCTCTGCAAAACCATTTTTAATATTTATTTTGATAGTGATAGATGTGCAGATGAGGATGTGCAAGTAGAAATACTGGTGTGCAAAAGAGCAGAAAAGTAAATAAAAACAATATGGGGATGAGGTAGATTGGATGGGCTACTTACAGATGGGCTATGTACAGCTGCAGCGATCGGTTAGCTGCTCAGATAGCTGATGTTTAAAGTTAGTGAGGGAAATATAAGTCTCCAGCTTCAGCGATGTTTGCAATTCGTTCCAGTCATTGGCAGCAGAGAACTGGAAGGAAAAGCTGCCAAAGGAGGTGTTGGCTTTAGGGATGACCAATGAGATATACCTGCTGGAGCGTGTGCTACGGTTGGGTGTTGTTATCGTGACCAGTGAGCTGAGATATGCCGGACCTTTACCTAGCAAAGACTTATAGATGACCTGGAGCCAGTGAGTCTGGCGTCGAATATGTAGCGAGGACCAGCCGACAAGAGCACACAGGTTGCAGTGGTGGGTGGTATATGGGGCTTTGGTGACAAAACGAATGGCACTGTGATAGACTGCATACAGTTTGCTGAGTAGAATGTTGGAGGCTATTTTGTTTATGACATCGCCGAAGTCGAGGATCGGTAGGATAGTCAGTTTTACGAGGATATGTTTGGCAGCATGAGTGAAGGAGGCTTTGTTGCAAAATAGGAAGACGATTCTAGATTTAATTTGGGATTGGAGATGTTTAATATGAGTCTGGAATGAGAGTTTACAGTCTAGCCAGACACCTAGGTATTTGTAGTTGTCCACATATTCTAAGTCAGAACCGTCCAGAGTAGTGATGCTAGTCGGGCGGGCTGGTGCGAGCAGCGAACGGTTGAAAAACATGCATTTAGTTTGACTAGCTTTTAAGAGCAGTTGGAGGCCAAGGAAGGAGTGTTGTATGGCATTGAAGCTCATTATGAGATTTGTTAACACAGTGTCCAAAGAAGGGCCAGATGTATACAAAAGGGTGTCGTCTGCGTAGAGGTGGATCAGGGAATCACCCGCAGCAAGAGCGACATCGTTGATATATACAGAGAAAAGAGTTGGCGCGGGAATTGAACCCTGTGGTACCCCCATAGAGACGGCCAGAGGTTCGGACAGCAGGCCCTCGGATTTGACACACTGAACTCTGTCTGAGAAGTAGTTGGTGAACCAGGCGAAGAAGTCATTTGAGAAACCAAGGCTGTTGAGTCTGCCGATAAGAATACAGTGATTGACAGAGTCGAAAGCCTTGGCCAGGTCGATGAAGATGGCTGCACAGTACTGTCTTTTATCGATGGCGGTTACGATATCGTTTAGTATCTTGAGCATGGCTGAGGTGCACCCGTGACCAGCTCGGAAACCGGATTGCACAGTGGAGAAGGTATGGTGGGATTCGAAATGGTCAGTGATCTGTTTATTAACTTGGCTGTTTATTAGTGTCTAGTTTGAGAAACAGACTTCTCACAAGTCCTCAACTGGCAGCTTCATTAAATAGTGCCCGCAAAATACCAGTCTCAATGTCAACAGTGAAGAGGCGACCCCGGGATGCTGGCCTTCTAGGCAGAGTTGCAAAGAAAAAGCCATATCTCAAACTGGCCAATATAAAGAAAAGATTAAGATGTGCAAAAGAACCCAGACACTGGACAGAGGAACTCTGCCTAGAAAGCCAGCATCCCGGAGTCGCCTCTTCACTGTTGACGTTGAGACTGGTATTTTGCGGGCACTATTTATTGAAGCTGCCAGTTGAGAACTTGTGAGGCATCTGTTTCTCAAACTAGACACTCTAATGTACTTGTCCTCTTGCTCAGTTGTGCACTGGGGCCTCCCACTCCTCTTTCCATCTGGTTAGAGACAGAAGGGAGAAGTACACAGCGTTGTACGAGATCTTCAGTTTCTTGGGAATTTCTCGCATGGAATAGCCATCATTTCTCAGAACAAGAATAGACTGACGAGTTTCAGAAGAAAGTTCTTTGTTTCTGACCATTTTGAGCCTGTAATCGAGCGCACAAATGCTGATGCTCCAGATACTCAACTAGTCTAAAGAAGGACAGATTTATTGCTTTTTAATCAGAACAACAGTTTTCAGCTGTGCTAACATAATTGCAAAAGGGTTTTCTAATGATCAATTAGCCTTTTAAAATCATAAACTTTGATTAGCTCACACAACATGCCATTGGAACACAGGAGTGATGCTTGCTGATAATGTACATAGATATTCCATAAAAAATCATTTCCAGCTACAATAGTCATGTACAACATTAAAATGTCTACACTGTATTTCTGTTCAATTTGATGTTATTTTAATGGACAAAAAAATGCTTTTCTTTCAAAAACAAGGACATCTCTGAATGACCCCAAACTTTTGAACAGTAGTGTGTGTATATATATATATCCACTGATTCTTGAAAAATATAAATGCCTCATGAGCTTACTTCAACTGTCACACTCCATGAGAACCCAAAATATAAGCTTGATTTCTCCAATGTTTTTCAATGTTGAACATGTAAACAAACACTGTATAGCCTCATAACATGGTTAAAACAATAATTTTAATATCATGGATGGTCAGTCCTTAGCTCCCATAGCTCTGTAAATTAATCTGAGAGTGGTTACATTTCTCCAAGCCCATCCCTCAGCTTTTTACCAAAACAGAGGCGGGACATCCGTTTTGTTATTGTGAATCACAGCCGCGAGCTGCCCAGTGACACAAGCCTACCAGACGGGCTAAATAACTTCTATGCTTGCTTCGAGGCAAGCAACACTGAATCATGCATGAGAGCATCAGCTGTTCCGGACAACTGTGTGATCACGCTCTCCGTAGCCGATGTAATACCTTTAAACAGGCCAGGTGGATTACCATGACGTGTACTCCGAGCATGCGCTGACCAACTGGCAAGTGTCTTCACTGACATTTTCAACCTGTCCCTGACCGAGTCTGTAATACCAACATGTTTCAAGCAGACCACCATAGTCCCTGTGCCCAAGAACACCAAGGTAACCTGCCTAAATGACTACCGACCCGTAGCACTCACGTCTGTAGCCATGAAGTGCTTTTAAAGGCTGGTCATGGCTCATATCAACACCATTATCCAGGAAACTCTAGACCCACTACAATTTGCATACCGCCACAACAGATCCACAGATGACGCAACCTCTATTGCACTCCACAATGCCCTTTCCCACCTGGACAAAAGGAACACCTACGTGAGAATGCTATTCATTGACTACAGCTCAGCATTCAACACCATAGTGCCATCAAAGCTTATCACTAAGCTAATAAGGACCCTGGGATTAAACACCTCCCTCTGCAACTGAATTCGGAACTTTCTGACAGGTCGTAACCAGGTGGTAAGGGTAGGTACAACACATCTACCACACTGATCCTCAACACAGGGGCCTGTCATGCCAAATAATGTCCCCCGCCAATTAGTGTCCCCCTCTATGTCACAATGTGATTCAATGTGTTCTAACTACTGTTGCTACGGCTGTTGCTAGAATTTGCAACATTCTGACCGGATTACGTAATGAACCAAAGCTTCCGTTGCTATGCTGGTTGCTTGGTTACCTCGTAGCGGTCGCAAAGGAAGTAGGGCGCCAGCTGTTCTAGTTCTATTTAATCTCAGAAGCGTTCAATTAGTCCGCACAAAATTATTACCTCAGAATTGCTCTCCAAGGACGGTGATTTTGACGGTGACAACCTGCTGACTACCTGCTGCTTCGGAAGACCGAAAAGCCTTGAAAGAGAACACTATTTCTTTACCATATATTTGTCTTTATATAAGAAAATATTGTTAAATAGAAATAAATAATTTTAACTGTTTCTAGATTGATTTTATATTGGCATTGCTAGCTACTTATTCACCTCAGCCAAACAGTTTTATTTAGCTAACGTTATTTAAGTTAGCTAGCTAACTCTTATTGTAGCCACTTTCTGTTTATCTAGCTAACTAACTGCTAGCTGCTTTCTGTTTGTATGTAGCTTCCACTTTAATTTCATCGCTCAACTACATTTTCTTTTATCTTTCCAACAAGGCAAAGTACTATGAAGGCACCACTGATCTCGACAAGAGGCGCAACGTTCGCGGGAGGTCAGAGAAATTCACAATTCAGGGTAGGGTTTTGCGATATGGCAAAAATATTATATCACCGTATTTTTTAAAAATATGATGGTATTTGACGGTATTTTTAGTTTTTGAATACTTAAAGTTATTCATTTGCTGTCACGCCCTGACCTTAGTTCCTTTGTTATGTCTCTATATTGGTTTGGTCAGAGCGTGAGTTGGGGTGGGCATTCTATGTTTTTGTTCTATGTTTTATATTTCTATGTGTTTGGCCGAGTGTGGTTCTCAATCAGAGGCAGCTGTCTATCGTTGTCTCTGATTGAGAACCATACTTAGGTAGCCTCATCCCACCTGTGTTTTGTGGGTAGTTGTTTTCTGTTGTGTGTCTGCACCAGCCAGAACTGTTTCGGTCGTTCTTTGTTATTTTTGTTTTTTTAGTGTTCATTAAATAAATATGAACACGTACCACGCTGCACCTTGGTCCTCTCCTTCCAACAGCCGTTACATTTGCTTTATGAGTAGTGAGTGATCCTAGAGTGGCAACACATACATTCTAAGTGACTTCAATGAGTCTTTCTCCAACCTGATTGTTTTATACTGTTCAATTCAACTTCAACCAAAACAAATTTCAGCACTTATATCATTTCTGCATTTCCTGCACTCATTTGCAGTGGTGGAAAAAGTACCCAATTGTCATACTTGAGTAAAAGTAAAGATACGTTAATAGAAAATTACTCAAGTAAAAGTGAAAATCACCCAGTAAAATACTACTTGAGTAAAAGTCTAAAAGTATTTGGTTTTAAATATACACTGCTCAAAAAAATAAAGGGAACACTTAAACAACACAATGTAACTCCAAGTCAATCACACTTCTGTGAAATCAAACTGTCCACTTAGGAAACAACACTGATTGACAATAAATTGCACATGCTGTTGTGCAAATGGAATAGACAAAAGGTGGAAATTATAGGCAATTAGCAAGACACCCCCCAATAAAGGACTGGTTCTGCAGGTGGTGACCACAGACCACTTCTCAGTTCCTATGCTTCCTGGCTGATGTTTTAGTCACTTTTGAATGCTGGCGGTGCTCTCACTCTAGTGGTAGCATGAGACGGAGTCTACAACCCACACAAGTGGCTCAGGTAGTGCAGCTCATCCAGGATGGCACATCAATGCGAGCTGTGGCAAAAAGGTTTGCTGTTTCTGTCAGCGTAGTGTCCAGAGCATGGAGGCGCTACCAGGAGACAGGCCAGTACATCAGGAGACGTGGAGGAGGCCGTAGGAGGGCAACAACCCAGCAGCAGGACCGCTACCTCCGCCTTCGTGCAAGGAGGTGCACTGCCAGAGCCCTGCAAAATGACCTCCAGCAGGCCACAAATGTGCATGTGTCAGCATATGGTCTCACAAGGGGTCTGAGGATCTCATCTCGGTACCTATTGGCAGTCAGGCTACCTCTGGCGAGCACATGGAGGGCTGTGCGGCCCCACAAAGAAATGCCACCCCACACCATGACTGACCCATCGCCAAACCGGTCATGCTGGAGGATGTTGCAGGCAGCAGAACGTTCTCCACGGCGTCTCCAGACTCTGTCACGTCTGTCACATTTGCTCATGTGCTCAGTGTGAACCTGCTTTCATCTGTGAAGAGCACAGGGCGCCAGTGGCGAATTTGCCAATCTTGGTGTTCTCTGGCAAATGCCAAACGTCCTGCACGGTGTTGGGCTGTAAGCACATCCCCCACCTGTGGACGTCGGGCCCTCATACCACCCTCATGGAGTCTGTTTCTGACCATTTGAGCAGACACATGCACATTTGTAGCCTGCTGGAGGTCATTTTGCAGGGCGCTGGCAGTGCACCTCCTTGCACAAAGGCGGAGGTAGAGGTCCTGCTGCTGGGTTGTTGCCCTCCTACGGCCTCCTCCACGTCTCCTGATGTACTGGCCTGTCTCCTGGTAGCGCCTCCATGCTCTGGACACTACGCTGACAGACACAGCAAACCTTTTTGCCACAGCTCGCATTGATGTGCCATCCTGGATGAATTGCACTACCTGAGCCACTTGCGTGGGTTGTAGACTCCGTCTCATGCTACCACTAGAGTGAGAGCACCGCCAGCATTCAAAAGTGACCAAAACATCAGAAAGGAAGCATAGGAACTGAGAAGTGGTCTGTGGTCACCACCTGCAGAACCAGTCCTTTTTTGGGGGTGTCTTGCTAATTGCCTATAATTTCCACCTTTTGTCTATTCCATTTGCACAACAGCATGTGCAATTTATTGTCAATCAGTGTTGCTTCCTAAGTGGACAGTTTGATTTCACAGAAGTGTGATTGACTTGGAGTTACATTGTGTTGTTTAAGTGTTCCCTTTATTTTTTTGAGCAGTGTACTTAAGTATCGAAAGTAAATGTAATTGATCAAATGTACTTAAGTACAAAAGTATAAATAATTTCAAATTCCTTATATCAAGCAAACCAGATGGCACCATTTTATTTTTTATTTATGGCTAACCAGGTGCACACTCCAACACACAAACATAATTACAAACAAAGCATCTGTGTTTAGTGAGTCCTCCAGATCAGAGGCAGTAGATGACCAGGGATGTTCTCTTGACAAGTGTGTGAATTGGACCATTTTCCTGTCCTGCTAAGCACTCAATGTAACGATTACTTTTAGGTGTCAAGGCAAATGTATGGGATAAAAAGTACAGTATTTTCTTTAAGAATGTAGTGAAGTAAAAGTTGTCAAAAATATTTAAAAAGTAAAGTACAGATACCAAAAAAAACAACTTAAGTAGTACTTGAAAGTATTTTTAATTAAGTACTTTACACCACTGCTCAATTGAGATCATTTCCACACAGCCACGTAGGGCTGCAAGATATGGGCAAATAATATAGGATTTATTGCGATTTGACTTGCGAATTAGAGCAAAACTGTTGGAATCATGGAAATAGAATGACTATTCTAATTATATAGTTAGAATATAATAGTGGGCACTTTGAATACAGTGTTGTTTGAGAGTACAACCAATTAAAATGCCAGGGCGGTGTTATTGTGACAGGGTAGGATCTAAAGTGTTGATACGTGTTTCCTAGGGGACCCTATAAGCTTTGGCTACATTGCATGTTTTCTCTTAGCTACTTCATGTTGCTAACATATTCTTGCTTTGCATATTCCTCTTTGATTTAGAAGATACTGTCGCACAAAGAACATACTGATTTAGGTCTACACCATCACTGGTATTATCAGGCTGTATTAGGTAGCTACGTTTGCTCTTACTCGGTACGTTTATTAGCTGTCTATTAGTGGCTAACAATTAGCGTCTCACAAGATTTAGGGCAATTTGCTAAGAAAAGACAAACTAGATGTTTGCTGATGTAAGAAATACAAACTAATAGTGTCATTATTGAACACTAGTGAATTTATATTAAGAAGCAAAGTGAAAACAGCATTGTTGTCAACATTGTTGCATGTGCTGCATTGACCATGCAGACTGAACTCGAACACACCGACTGCGTCATTGCATCACTGCTTCATAACATTTTGCGCAACTAGGCAACTATACTGATGCAGGTACCTTTTGCAAATGGTCGCATGCGGTTGGACACATGGAGGAGAGAATCATTTTCGCAGTATCCTCAAAACCGTGTCTTTTTGACACAACTGCTGACAGCTACAGGGACATAAACACAAAAAATGCTGCTTGGAGACAAGTGTCCACGATAGTAGGATTGCCAGGTCAGTTTAGTAGTGAGCTTGTGCTAGATGTGGCTAGTTAGCGTTAGCTAGCTAGCTAACCTAGACAAATCGCCAGGCGTTTAACTGGGCTGATGGACTCCCGGTAGTTGGTATCCATCCGGGCGATCCTGGCTCCAACCATCTGGAGTAGGTGATCGAACTGGCTTCGGTCCAGATGAAAGTAACATCGGAATTCCTCTCCAAACAGTCGAAGCTCTTGAATTAGACGGTGGAACTCCCCTGCCTGCTTTCGGGACTTTAACCATCTCTGAACCCACACAGACCTGCGCTTTCGGCGGGGCTGGTCCCGGCCCAACAGCGCGATCAAGACCACCTTCCTCAACGTTGGTCTCATTGTTGAAAGAGCCTACTCTGCCTATCTTGACTATTTATTATTGCATTTCGCTCCAAAACTGCATTTGAGGGAAATTATATTATAGGCTCTCACAATTAATTTGAGGATGTCATCGAATAAATAATATACTTGGCAAATAAATAAATAAAACATGTAAAGAAATTATGCAATCAAACTGTTTTTATGTAATCCCAAATTTTTACTGAATGTGTGCAACAACAACAAATCTACATTCATATTTTGCTACTTTCTGTCAAGTCCACTCATACAATTTGATGCATACGTTCGATTTATCGAACGTATGCACCACACAGAACGCACTACAACTGCCTCTGCAACGCAATGCTGCAAGGCAAATGCAGCGTTCCATTGGAAATGAATGTACTTCTGGTGTATCGAAGCGCAATGACGCAGCCGGTGTGTTCGAAGCGTTGAGGAAATATCAAATGCGCTCCTTGAATAACAGGGGGCGTGGCTAGGTCTGTGTGGAAAGTGGCACGGCGAGAATGTGGAGAGAGATGACTCAAGTAGGGAAGTAAACCATAAAAATTGACAGTACACATGGCGTATCACATTTAACAAACCAAACATTCAAATACCGGAATAGAAGGTAAAGTAAAAATCCAAACCGGGCCCTGCCTCAATTCCGGTATATTATAAAATACGTATACCGCCCAGCCCAAATTCATTTCTATTACTGTTACTGTTAGATAACTGGAAGGATTTATGTACAACCATTTTTCATCTAGCTGACGTTAGTTGGTCATCTACATGTCACTAGCTATACATTTAGTTATATGTCTGTCACATTGAGGTATCTAGCTATAAGTTAACTCTGATCAATCAAATTAATCAGTGTAAATAATTATTATAGCTGGGGTCATCATCCGTTAAGGTAAATAAAAAACATCTCAGATAACTATTTGAATTTGCACATAAAATAACCGGAAGCTAGTTTTAGTTTTCCTAACACTGACATTTTTCTCTTTTATGTCTTCATAAGGGTTACCGCAGTGAAAGCCAACAATCTTCTCCAGTTGGAGCAGTTGGGCGGTTGACCACTGAAAGCCCTGACGCCCTACACTTCGGTGAAGCCCGTGAGTCAAAGTATGTTAAGCTTTGGTTGACATTTGAGAAAGCAAGAAATGGTAGTTATGCTGAGCTCATAAAAATGTACCTCTTCAATTTACCTCTCCTAATGACTTTAGGACTGTCAACTGTCCGAACCACCCAGGAGGTATCCCATCCACCAGAGCCAGGATCAGTCTGATTCTCTGTGCTCTGATTCAGAAGGGGATCAGTTTGAGGTAGGATATATTTAAAAAACTGTTGAAAAGTACATATCTCGCCTTCATAACACTGCACTAATCCATCAAATGTTCTCACAGGTGGCTTGCGGCAGACTGGAGGAACAGGGGCAGGTAAGGCCAGCTGCTCTCTGTGGCCAGATGGAGGACCTTCGGGGGGTCATTCTTCCGTCACACTCCTGGTTAGACAATTTTACAATTGATCATGCTCAAGCTCTTTTGCATGTGCAGCATCCAGAAGTAGGAGGTCTCCTCACGGTGGGCGGCATCGCCATGCTGCCAACAGTACCAACACTGGCCCAGGGGTTTATCCAGATAGTCAGTCTCAAGGCTAACCACTGGGTCACGGTAAGTAACCTCCGCTGCCAGGTATGTACTGTTAAGGTATATGACTCTAGTGGTCATGACACCACCCCAGAGTTTCTCTCACAACTCACCTCTCATCTTTTCCAGGGACCTCTTAACTAACCTCCAGTTAGTGTTTGCATATCTAAAGGTTCTAGATTTGTGTGTGTAATATGGCAGAAGTCTCCTGGAGCCCATTACACAGCAGGGTTGAGTCATCACCATATTGCTACACCCATCCAAGCCCCATCAGGTCAAACATTACAGAGATAGAGTAGGGGGTTGAGGGCCTTAATTAAAGGTTGAGGGCCTCCTCATCCTTTAACTCTTTCTCTTCTCTCCCTCCAGATGAAATTCTTCATCTAGTGACTTCTCATTGCCCAACAATCTGCCCACTCATCCCATCCCTTCCTCCATGTCATTATATAATATAAAGCTACTGTTATTGTCATGATGTCATTATCTGCTAATAAAGTTTGCTAGCCGTATCATACTGGCCATATAATATGTGAGATACACAGATTAACTAAAAACACTAGCACTGCAAACACTCAGAACAAAGAGAGCAGCAGTGCCTGGACTTCGCAGTCTTCCTCTTCAAGTCCCCCTTCCGAGACTGCCTGTTGAGAACAAGTGACAGGCAGGACCTCCCAACCACACAGCACCCACCTCTTTATTCCACACACCAGAATTAAGTATTTCAGTCTGATTGCCATGTGAGTGCACAAAAAATAATCTGAAAATAAATTAATGACACTGTATACCAACAAGTTTATGTATTAAATCTTAAATATTGCCAGGTTGGTTTTCACAGCTGTTTCATAAGGTGTTTATTATTGTAAGTTGTAAGGTATCCTTTGGTAGTATTTATTTGTTACACATTATTCATTGTTGTATCCTACGACCAACAATAGATTCATATATATTCAACCACAAGAGTGTACCAATGAGCCGTGTGAGATAGAACAAAATTAATAATAATAGAGGACTACTGAAATTATGTTATGTCAGTGTAGACAAGGGAAGGGCAGGTTAAAATAAAAACATGACAGCCAGACATGCCAGCTTTTGAATCAAAGGGATTTGGATATAAATGGAGTGGAAATTAACTGACTTTGTGATCTGTAAATTAAGTAACTTTAATGTGTCAAGCAGAGTACACGTTTTCTTTGCCATTTCCGAAGCATAGCAAAACATTTAAGACATGGATTTCATGTTGTAATGTTAACAAGGTACCAAAAAGTAGTTAGAATTAATGTTTTCATTTGATTAGCTAAACCAAACTTGTTAAAACAGCTAAACTTTTGCAAAACTCAGCCTTGTTTGAATAGCAATGATGAAAAGAACTTCATTTAGACTGCAACAATATCCAAAATTCTAATCATTAGGTCACCACACTGTTGATATAGCAATGAACGCTAATAGTTTATCGAATCCCATTGTGACGTATAGGGGGACACTATTTGGCATGACAGGCCCCTCAGGGGTTGGTGCTCAGTCCCCTCCTGTACTCCCTATTCACCCTTGACTGCATGGCCAAGCACGACTACAACACCATCATTAAGTTTGCTGATGACACAACAGTGGTAGGCCTGATCACTGACAATGATGAGACAGCCTATAGGGAGGAGGTCAGAGACCTGGCAGTGTGGTGCCAGGATAACAACCACTCCCTTAATGTGATCAAGACTAAGGAGATGATTGTGGACTACAGAAAAAAGAGGACCGAGCACTCCCCCATTCTCATTGACGGGGCTGTAGTGGAGCAGGTTGAGAGTTTCAAGTTCCTTGGTGTCCACATCACCAACATACTATCATGATCCAAACACACCAAGACAGTCGTGAAGAAGGCATGACAAAGCCTAGGAGACTGAAAAGATTTGGCATGGGTCCTCAGATCCTCAAAAAGTTCTACAGCTGCACCATCGAGAGCATCCTGACTGGTTGCATCACTGCCTGGTATGGCAACTGCACTGCCCACAACTGAATGGGTCTCCAGACGGTGGTGCGGTCTGCACAACACATCACCGGGAGCAAACTACCTGCCCTCCAGGACACCTACAGCACTCGATGTCACAGGAAGCCCAAAAAGATCATCAAGGACATCAACCACCTGAGCCACTGCCTGTTCACCCCACTACCATCCAGAAGGTGAGGCCAGTACAGGTGCATCAAAGCTGGGACCGAGAGACTGAAAAATAGCTTCTATCTCAAGTTAAACATCCAGCCATCACTAACACAGAGAGGCTGCTGCCTACATACAGACATGAAATCATTGGCCACTCTATCAACGGATCACTAGTTACTTTATTAATGTCACTTTAATAATGATGTTTATGTAACGGATGTGAAATGGCTAGCTAGTTAGCGGGTGCGCGCTAGTAGCATTTCAATCAGTTACGTCACTTGCTCTGAGACTTAAGTAGTGTTGCCCCTTGCTTTGCAAGGGCCGCGGCTTTTGTGGAGCGATGGGTAACGACTGTGCTTCGTGGGCGACCGTTGTTGATGTGTGCAGAGGGTCCCTGGTTCGCGCCCGTGTCGGGGCGAGGGGACGGTTTTAAAGTTATACTGTTACATTGATGCTGTTGACCCGGATCACTGGTTGCTGCGGAAAAGGAGGAGGTTGAAAGGGGGGTGAGTGTAACGGATGTGAAATGGCTAGCTAGTTAGCGGGTGCGCGCTAGTAGCATTTCAATCAGTTACGTCACTTGCTCTGAGACTTAAGTAGTGTTGCCCCTTGCTTTGCAAGGGCCGCGGCTTTTGTGGAGCGATGGGTAACGACTGTGCTTCGTGGGCGACCGTTGTTGATGTGTGCAGAGGGTCCCTGGTTCGCGCCCGGGTCGGGGCGAGGGGATGACATAAAGTTTATACTGTTACATTTACATATCTTGCACTACTCATCCCAGATGTATATACTGTATTTTATACCATCTATTGCATCTCGTCTATGCTGGTCGGCCATTCATTATATTTATAAGTACATATTCGTATTCCATCCATTTATTTACATTTGTGTGTTTAGGTAGTTGTTGTGGATTTGTTAGATCACTTGTTAGATATTGCTGCACTGTCAGAACTATAAGCACAAGCATTTCGCTACACTCGCAATAACATCTGCTAACCATGTGTATGTGACCAATACAATTTGATTTGGATTAGTGCTGAGAGATTAGTGCGTTTTGAAGTCTGTTCGGTTTCGGTTCGATTATTTAAAAATAATCACGGTTTTCAGTTTCGACCCCAAAAAATAAACATGACATGCGCTATGCATTATGCGGGGTTGAACGCTGTAACAACACACCAAACAACAATTAAAGTTCCATGATGGTAGTGACTGCCCATTACTGCTTATCACTTATTAACCATCAGTTATACTTTACTTTAATAAGATATTTCAGTTGTACATTTGTTTTATTTGATTACTTTATTATTTTATTCCAAGTCATCATCTCATCTCTATAGAGCTACTGCCTATGCTGTCTGACAAAATCACTATTTTAGAAGTTCTTCAAAGTAAATATGACTGCTGAATACCAACTATCAATCACTTAGATCGTGTATCTTCATGTAGAGATATCTCGCGAAGTAACAGTTATCTATCCCTCTTGATCTTGCATCTTCTGACTCTTCTCTCCGGCTTTTGACTTTTCTCGCTTGCTTGCCTAAACGAAACACACAGAAAGGCGCGCAATGGATTGGGGTCATTGTAGTTAATTACCACGGTTTCTGCACTAAACTATGTAGAATTTTGGACTGTTGGAAACTACAACTCCACCATCGCACAGTTCGGGCTGATCTGATGTATTTTATCTCCAGAGGAACTAGGCAATTTGCGCATTGAGTTCACAAAAATAGAATTCAAACAGTTGAACCGATGTGTAAAAGCCAAGGCATACAGGTGTGAAATGGAAAACAACATCAGTCTATTCCATATAAAACAACGTTGTCTTCTCTCCGAAAGGTTGCTGGATCGAATCCCCAAGCTGACAATGTAAAATTCGATCGTTCTGCCCCTGAGCAAGACACTTAACTCACTGTTCCCCGGGAGCCGAAGACGTGGATGTCGATTAAGGTAGCCCTCCGCACCTCTCTGATTCAGAGGGGTTGGTTTAAATGCGGAAGACACATTTCAGTTGAAGGCATTCAGTTGTACAACTGACTACAACAACCAGCAGTTAACCACAACATAATTAGGCCCGGAAGGTGTTTACATGAGACTGATGTCGATGGCCAAATTGGGGTGTGAATTGATTTTAAAGTAAGCCTATTGTGATTTAAATTAATCCGAATGCAATAACAAGAACCACCCCGGGAGAGTGAGCGCACCACCCCAATTGTCAATTCCGAGTTGATGATCTACCTAAAACCACAGCACCGAAAGTGCTTGACTCATAAATATTCAATTCAATTACTAGAGGGAGTATGTGATCATAATCCCTCAAAGTTATAGATTAGGACTAAATGGCAGCCGTTTTGGTCAGGGAGAATTATCATTATAATTATCATTCCTAATTATTTGGTTTGACTAAAGCAGTGACGACTCGGATACCACGGTTTCTGCCTCCCGCCCCGCGAACACGCAGGGAAGTTTGACTGTCTCGCTGTCAGCGCAGCGGTGAATGCCGGTTTGTTTGGCCACCAGCGAACAGTTGCGTTTCTGCTCTACGTGTACATGCAAGGTGTGACAAATGCCATCAAGCGTAAACTACTCCTGGAAGAATTAAACAGCCCACCCTTGGATTTGAAAGGAATTACATAGACTTCGAGTGATTGGCTTTGGTTTTTGGCTTGTTTGTTGTTGTTGTTCCGTCTTGAGGAGACTGAGGAATAACTGCCAACATGTCTAGGGATCATGACAATGTGAATAAGCTGACTGAAAGTACATACAAGGTAAGCAGGCTTTTTGTTAGGCTATGTTCTCATCATCATAGCTCCCCATTTCTCCACATTTATAACAACATGGTTTCCGTATGGCCAATGTCCGTCGCCTTTGGCAATAGCAGTAGGCACCATATTGGCTTCAGTTTTAGGGCATAACCAGTTATTATTATTATAGATACATAAACCCATTCCAAAATATGGCCATAAACTTGTGACTCGCCCGTGAGAGCGAAAATGCGCAGTGGAGTAGGCCTAACATTTGCCTTTCCAAATAACTGAAAAAAACAATAATTTGCAATTTGTCAATTAAAAATGTGGCCAATAATCCATATCTTCTTGTTAGTTCATCAATTATAAGGCCATTTGGTGTACATGCGTCAAGCTTATCACATGCCAGCAACCCCCACCAGTTCAGTACTCTGCGTGTGAAGTCAAAAGTGTCAGAAACACTAATTCCACATTGTTTGACGTTCCACAGTTTCAGACGAAGATAAACCTGTTTCTCTCTGTTTTAATTTGTCTTCCTCCTGTTTTCTCTCTATCTGGCATGGTGCAACTAGGCCTAATGCATACCTGGCAGTTCATTGTTCTGTTGAGGGTGTGCCTGGGGAATTGAAACAGGGACTCCAGTTCTGAACAGCATTTTATTGTGGGCCATTTGAATACGAGTAGGATTGGGTTTGGTTCAATCTGCCCTGTTGCTGCAAATACTTTGTGTATAACTTTGCTCCCACAAAGTTGTAAATTGTGAAGGATCGTGTTAATGATTAAAATGTTTTATTTCAGCTTGGAGTTATTTATAGAATTAACACTAACATTTAAACACTTTATTTATGATGACATTGAGACAATCCTTTATTCGGAGTTGTTTATTAGAAACGTCTCATGATTTATTAAGTTATTATTGGTCTCTGTGTATCCACTCCACAACAAGAGATAAAAATTGTGTTTTTGAAACAAAAGATGTGAAGAATAGTTACACTCACTGCCATTATTATATTATTCTGCCCCCTCTTGCAGAATGTGATGGAGCAGTTGAACCCAGGACTGAGGAACCTTGTCAATTTGGGGAAGTCCTATGAGAAATCTGTAGCCGGTAAGAACATGTCAATGGAGGATGGTTTGAGTCGGGTTCCTCTCAAGGTGTCTTCCTTCAAGAGTTGGTCCTTGCCTGTTGCCACTGTGCTGCTTCTTGCTTTTCTGTGATCTAGTCCCTGTTATATTTTTACATTTAGCAGATTCTCTTATCCAGAGCGACTTACACTTAGTGCATTCATCTTCAGGTAGCTAGGTGAGACAGTCACATATCATAGTTAATGCATTCATCTTCAGATAGCTAGGGGACAATCACATATCACAGTTAGTTCATTCATCTTCAGATAGCTAGGTGAGACAACCACATATCACAGTTATTTGTCTATTCATCTTCAGATAGCTAGGTGAGACAACCCCATATCACAGTTATTCGTCTATTCATCTTCAGATAGCTAGGGGAGACAGTCACATATCACAGTTAGTTCATTCATCTTCAGGTAGCTAGGTGAGACAACCACATATCACAGTTAGTGCATTCATCTTCAGGTAGCTAGGTGAGACAACCACATATCACAGTTAGTGCATTCGTCTTCAGGTAGCTAGGTGAGACAACCACATATCACAGTTAATGCATTAATCTTCAGTTAGCTAGGGGAGACAATCACATATCACAGTCGTAGTAAGTTATCAGAAAAGTCAGTGCTAGTAGGAAAAGACAAGTGTGAGTGTTTGGGGATTTAGTCAAGGCAATCTGTGAAGAGGTTACTGGTTACTGTCACTTTGTGACAAATGTTGTTATAAACAAGGGTTATATGAACAAAATGTGATTTATTGTCCCAATTTCTGGACAAAAGTTAATTAGATGTCTCACATGATACAGTAACAAGCTTACTTTTACACTCTGGTTTCAGACACTTAGCCACGACTGGTGCAAGGGGCTGAATATGGTATCATGTAGAGATTGAGGAGATCCATTCATTTGATTGTGTTTGTTTGTCTCCTCACAGTGATGACTCTTGCTGGGAAGGCGTACTTTGATGCTGTGTCAAAGATAGGAGAGACTGCTTCCGTGTCCCCTGTCTCCAGAGAATTGGGTAAGTACACACACACATACAGTTGAAGTCGGAAGTTTACATATACCTTAGCCAAATACATTTAAACTCAGTTTTTCACAATTCCTGACATTTAATCCTAGTAAAAATTCCCTGTTTTAGGTCAGTTAGGATTACAACTTTTTATTTTAAGAATGTGAAATGTCAGAATAATAGTAGAGAGAATTATTTATTTCAGCTTTTATTTCTTTTATCACATTCCCAGGGGGTCAGAAGTTTACATAAACTCAATTAGTATTTGTCAGCATTGCCTTTAACCTGTCTAGGCTGAGGGTGCCGCTAGCGGCACTCCCCCCCCACCCCCACTGAAAAGGCAGAGCCGCGAAATTCAAAAAAAAATTTTTTTTTAAATATTTAACTTTCACACATTAAAGTCCAATACAGCTAATGAAAGACACAGATCTTGTGAATCCAGCCAACATGTCCGATTTTTAAAATGTTTTACAGGGAAGACACAATATGTAAAGATGTAAATCTATTACCTAAAAACACATTAGCATAATCCACCATCTTTTATTTGTCCACCAACACCAGTAGCTATCACCAATTCGGCTAAACTAAGATATTTATAGCCCCTAACCAAGAAAAAAACTCATCAGATGACAGTCTGATAACATATTTATGGAATGGGATAGGTTTTGTTAGAAAAATGTGCATATTTCAGGTAGATGGCATAGGTTACAATTGCACCCACCGTCACAAATGGACTAGAATAACTACATAGAGCAACGTGTTTACCTACTTACTAATCATCAAACATTTCGTAAAAATACACAGCATACACTAATCGAAAGACACAGATCCTGTGAATACAGACAATATTTCAGATTTTCTAAGTGTCTTACAGCGAAAACACAATAAATCGTTATATTAGCATAGCACATAGCACATAGCAGCCCAGCATTGATTCTAGCCAAAGTGAGCGATAACGTCAACATCGCCAAAATATATTAATTTTTTCACTAACCTTCTCAGAATTCTTCAGATGACACTCCTGTAACATCATATTACACAATCCATATAGAGTTTGATCGAAAATGTGCATATTTAGCCACCAAAATCATGGTTAGACAATGTGAAATGTAGCCCAGCTGGTGAGAAAATGTCCGTGCGCCATATTAGACAGTGATCTACTCTTATACATAAATACTCATAAACGTGACAAAAAAATATAGGGTGGACAGGGATTGATAGACAATTTAATTCTTAATACAATCGCGGAATTACATTTTTTAAATTATCCTTACTTTTCAATACAGTTTGCGCCAAGCGAAGCTACGTCAAAAAACATGGCGTCCTAAGCCACTAACATTTTTCGACAGAAACACGATTTATCATAATAAAAATGTCCTACTTTGAGCTGTTCTTCCATCAGTATCTTGGGCAAAGGATCCTTTCTTGGGTCTAATCGTCTTTTGGTGGAAAGCTGTCCTCTTGCCATGTGGAAATGGCAACTGCGTTCGGGATGAACTGGAAGCGTGCCCAGCAATTCACAGCGTTTCAGAAATAAATGTCCCAAAATCGCACTAAACGGATATAAATTGCTATAAAACGCTTTAAATTAACTACCTTATGATGTTTTTAACTCCTATAACGAGTAGAAACATGACCAGAGTAATATTACTCCCTCCACTAATGCTTGGAACAAGTGCGGGTCGATGTCCTCCAGGCGCATAACGCAGCAAGAAAAGAGTTCCTAGCTACAGGGTTTTTTAATTTGTAGTGCCTGTGAACGCGCAATCGACCCCATTCAAATCGTCATCACGTAAAGGCATCCAGGGGAAGACGTAAGCAGTGTCCGTATACTCATAGCAATAACTGTGGCCTTTTAACTGACTCCAGATCAGGGGCCAACATTTCTGAAATCTGACTCCATGTCAGGGAAATTGCTGTAGAATGGGTTCTGTTCCACTTAGAGACAAAATGTCAACTCCTATAGAAACTATAGACTGTTTTCTATCCAATAATAATAATAATATGCATATTGTACGATCAAGAATTTTGTGGGAAGCCGTTTCAAAAATTACACGATTAGCATAAATAGCGACAACAGCGCCCCCAGCCTCAACAGGTTAAATTGTTTAACTTGGGTCAAATGTTTTGGGTAGCTTTCCACAAGCTTCCCACAATAAGTTGGGTGAATTTTGGCCCATTCCTCCTGACAGAGCTGGTGTAACTGAGTCAGGTTTGTAGGCCTCCTTGCACGCATACGTTTTTTCAGGTCTGCCCACAAATTTTCTATAGGATTGAGGTCAGGGATTTGTGATGGCCACTCCAATACCTTGACTTTGTTGTCCTTAAGCCATTTTGCCACAACTTTGTAAGTATGCTTGGGGTCATTGTCCATTTGGAAGACCCATGTGCGACCAAGCTTTAATTTCCTGACTGATGTCTTGAGATGTTGCTTCAATATATCCACATAATTGTCCTTCTTCATGATGCCATCTATTTTGTGAAGTGCACCAGTCTCTCCTGCAGCAAAGCACCCCCACAACATGATGCTGCCACCCCTGTGCTTCACGGTTGGGGTGGTGTTCTTTGGCTTGCAAGCATCCCCCTTTTTCCTCCAAACATAACGATGGTCTTTATATATTTTTGTTTCATAAGGCCAGAGGACATTTCTCCAAAAAGTACGATATTTGTCTCCATGTGCAGTTGTGAACCGTAGTCTGGCTTTTTATGGCGGTTTTTGAGCAGTGGCTTCTTCCATGTGAGCGGCCTTTCAGGGTATGTCGATATAGGACTCCTTTTACTGTGGATATAGATACTTTTGTACCTATTTCCTCCAGCATCTTCACAAGGTTCTTTGCTGTTGTTCTGGGATTGATTTGCACTTTTCGCACCAAAGTACGATCATCTCTAGGAGACAGAACGCGTCTTCTTCCAGAGCAGTATGACGGCTGCGTGGTCCCATGGTGTTTAAACTTGCGTACTGTTGTTTGTACAGATGAACTTGGTACCTTCAGGCGTTTGGAAATTGCTCCCAAGGATGAACCAGTGGAGGTCTACTATTTCTTTTTCTGAGGTCTTGGCTGATTTCTTTTGATTTTCCCATGATGTCAAGCGAAGGGGCACAGAGTTTGAAGGTAGGCCTTGAAATACATCCACAGGTACACCTCCTATTGACTCAAATTATGTCAATTAGCCTATCAGAAGCTTCGGAAGCCATGACATAATTTTCTGTAATTTTCCAAGCTATTTAAAGGCACAGTCAATTTAGCGTATGTAAACTTCTGACCCACTGGAATTGTGATACATTGAATTGTAAGTGAAATAATCTGTCTGTAAACAATTGTTGAAAAAATTACTTGTGTCATGCACAAAGTAGATGTCCTAACCGACTTGCCAAGACTATAGTTTGTTAACAAGAAATTTGTGGAGTGGTTGAAAAACGAGTTTTAATGACTCCAACCTAAGTGTTTGTAAACTTCCCGAATTCAACTGTACATACATACATACATACATACATACATACATACATACATACATACATACATACATGCATACACTGTAATGAATCTGTCATTCGTCCTAGACACAGGTTGTTATTCCCTCTCTTGGTGCTGACTCACCACCCATTATGTTGAAGTGCTGCTGGAGACATTAAGGTGACCCATTTTCCCAGATTTTTATGATCCATTAGGTAGCTTCTTATGTTTGTCACCATCCGCCATGATGGACTGCTGGATGGATAAGGCCAACAAATGGCTTAATCTGTGTTCATGTCACACATACATTATCCTTATAGTGGCTGTTATCCACAGAACATTAACAAATATAAGGTATTTTTCATGATAATTATGTTTATTCTGTAGTGCTATAGAACTTTAATTGCCTGGTGGCAGATCAGTTTGTGTTTCCAGCCAACTGAATCTAACGTTACAAAATGGATCACCAAATGCGTCCAGAACATTGGTTTAGAATGGGGAATGTCCATTTGAGGAATTCTAATTAAGTCTGGAGCTGTTCCTACTCTATTTCTATAGTTCCTCCTCTGCTGCTCAGACTGGCCTCAGTCAGCGAGACTGGCCTCAGTCAGCGAGACTGGCCTCAGTCAGCGAGACTGGCCTCAGTCAGCGAGACTGGCCTCAGTCAGCGAGACGGTGTGAATTCTCTCACGCGTTACAGAGCAGGGCAGCAAACACATTGAACAAACAGACTGACAGAAGAGGACACTATTCCCACCATTACATCTATCTTTCCCTCCATCTGCTACCCTTCTCTCCTCTTCCCCTCTCAGGGGCCAGAGTAAAGATTTTGTTGTTGTCAAGATGTAGACGCTGAAATTGCTGGAGTTTGATGAACAACATTTTGAGTGTGACCCCTTGTTCGATTTTATTTATTGTTGTTCGGAACATGTTCATGCTCCATGATGTAAAACAAGACAGTGTGCCCTCAGTAGACCAAACCTCATGTCCCTGTGACCTCAGTAGACCAAACCTCATGTCCCTGTGACCTCAGTAGACCAAACCTCATGTCTCAGTGTGCCCTCAGACCAAACCTCATGTCCCTGTGACCTCAGTAGACCAAACCTCATGTCCCTATGACCTCAGTAGACCAAACCTCATGTCCCTGTGACCTCAGTAGACCAAATCGCATGTCTCTGTGTGCCCTCAGTAGACCAAACCTCATGTCTCTGTGACCTCACTAGACCAAACCTCATGTCTGTGTGCCCTCAGAGACCAAACCTCATGTCTGTGTGCCCTCAGAGACCAAACCTCATGTCTGTGTGCCCTCAGAGACCAAACCTCATGTCTCTGTGTGCCCTCAGAGACCAAACCTCATGTCTCTGTGTGCCCTCAGTAGACCAAACCTCATGTCTGTGTGCAATCAGAGACCAAACCTCATGTCTGTGTGCCCTCAGTACACCAAACCTCATGTCTCAGTGTGCCCTCAGTACACCAAACCTCATGTCTCAGTGTGCCCTCAGTACACCAAACCTCGTCTCAGTGTGCCCTCAGTAGACCAAACCTCATGTTTCAGTGTGTGTTTTTTGTGTTCATCAAAATAAATGATCTACGCTTACCACGCTGCACCTTGGTCTGATTCTTCCATCAACGAGCGTGACAGTTGTTAACAGATAGAACAATCAGCTTATCCCTTAATGCGACTTGGCATTTTTTGATAAGGAAGTCATTGACTGCTAACCGCTAAGATACATTCGTGAGTGTTTTCACTTCAAAGAAAACTGCTGGGCTTTCAGATGTTTTAGATGTGTGAAATCTGTAGGAAATAACTTTAAACAGAAAATCTGACATCTATTTATGTAGTCCTATTAACTTTTGTGTCACGCCAACCTCCCTCATTTCAATAGGAGAATTTCATACAATTGAAAAGTACAGTCCATGACTCAATTCCAACTCAAATGAATTAGTGGCTCTATTGATTTCATTTTGGCTCAAGGGAATTGAGCATTAGAATGACCTGGCTCTGCAAACAACAGGGTCAGAAAGAAACTGTGAAGGAGCCCAGATGGCCAGCCTCCTTCCTGGTATTCAGTGTCATGGAAAGACCTGATTGTTGTGAGAAACATACTGTCCATGTCTCATCACAAGGGAGCACATACAGTGCCTTTTCCACATTTTGTTGCATTACAGCCTGATTTTTAAAATGGATTAAATTGTGATTTTATGTCACTGGCCTACACACAATACCCCATCATGTCAAAGTCGAATTGTTTTTATAAATGTTTACAAATTAATTAAAAATGAAAAGCTGAAATGTCACATTATAAGTTGCATGGACTCACTCTGTGTGCAATAATAGTGTTTAACATGATTTTTGAACGACTACTTCATCTTTGTACCCCACACATAAAATGATCTGTAATGTCCCTCAGTAGTAAATTTCAAACACAGATTCAACCACAAAGACCAGGGAGGTTGTCCAATGCCTTGCAAAGAAGGGTAGAGGAAGGACCCGACTAGAATACAAAGAAAATATAACTATTGTAAAATAGATTGTCAATCAATCAATCAAGTTTATTTTATATAGCCCTTCGTACATCAGCTAATATCTCGAAGTGCTGTACAGAAACCCAGCCTAAAACCCCAAAAAGCAAGCAATGCAGGTGTAGAAGCACGGTGGCTAGGAAAAACTCCCTAGAAAGGCCGAAACCTAGAGAGGAACCAGGCTATGAGGGGTGGCCAGTCCTCTTCTGGCTGTGCCAGGTGGAGATTATAACAGAACATGGCCAAGATGTTCAAAGTGTTCATAAATGACAAGCATGGTCAAATAATAATCAGGAATAAATGTCAGTTGGCTTTTCATAGCCGATCATTAAGAGTTGAAAACAGCAGGTCTGGGACAGGTAGGGGTTCCATAACCGCAGGCAGAACAGTTGAAACTGGAACAGCAGCAAGGCCAGGTGGACTGGGGACAGCAAGGAGTCATCATGCCCGGTAGTCCTGAAGTATGGTCCTATGGCTCAGGTCCTCCGCGAGAGAGAAAGAAGGAGAGAATTAGAGAGAGCCAAGATGTTCATAAATGACAAGCATGGTCAAATAATAATCAGGTTATTATGTTCATTATTATTGTGACTGTAAAATGTATAGAGTATGTTTCAGCTGGAAGTAGAAGCCTAAGTGTTATTGTTCATTATTTTACTCCAATTAGGGGAGGAGTGGTACGGTTAGTGGAAAATATATTTTGTAAAGATAAGTATAGTACCAGTCAAAAGTTTGGACACACCTACTCATTACAGGGGCTTTATTTATTTATACTATTTTATACATTGTAGAATAATAGTGAAGACATCAAAACTCTGAAATGACACATGGAATCATGTTGTATCCAAAAAAGTGTTAAACAAATTAAAATATATTTGAGATTCACCCTTTGCCTTGATGACAGCTTTGCACACTCATCATACACACTCAGTGTATATATACTGTATATTTACCCAAAAATATATGGGATATTGGAAATGATGCAGACAATAACAGTGATGGAAGCTACAATCTATCTGCAATATTAAAGCTGATCAACCCACTAAAACATAAAAAAAAAAATACTAAACAAAATACAAAAATGGGCACCTATTTGTGGATGGGTACAAAGAAAAGCAGACATTGAATATCCCTTTGAGCATGGTGAAGTTTTTATTCAATTTTTTATTTAACCTTTATTAATTAGTTATTAATTACACTTTGGGTGGAGTATCAATACACCCAGTCACTACAAAGATACAGGCATCCTTCTTAACTCAGTTGCTGAGAGGACGGAAACCGCTCAAGGATTTCACCCTGAGGCTAATGTTGACTTTAAAACAATTACAGAGTTTAATGGCTGTGATAGGAGAAAACTGAGGATGGATCAACAACATTGTAGTTACTCCACAATACTAACATAATTGACACAGTGAAAAGAAGAAAGCCTGTACAGAATACAAATATTTCAAAGCAGGCCTCCTGTTTGCAACAAGGCACTAAAGTAATACCGCAACAAAAAAAATCAAAGCAATTAACTTTTCGTCCTGAATACAAAATGTATGTTTGGGGCAAATCCAACACAACACATTACTGAGTACCACTCTCCATATTTTCAAGCATATTGGTGGCTACATCATGTTATGGGTATGCTTGTAATCGTTAAGGACTGGAGAGTTTTTCGGGATAAAAAAATTAACGGAATGGAGCTAAGCACATGCACAATCCTAGAGGAAACCTGGTTTAGTCTGTTTTCCTCCAGATACTGGGAGAATAATTCACCTTTCAGCAGGACAATAACCTAAAACAGAAGGCCAAATCTACACTGGAGTTGCTTGCCAAGAAGATAGTGAATGTGGCCGAGTATACAGTTTTGAGTTAAATCTACTTAAATCTATGGCAAGACCTGAAAATGGTTGTTTAGTAATGATCAACAACCAATGTGACAGAGCTTGAAGAATTTTGAAAATAATAATGGGAAAATGTTGCACAATCCAGATGTGGAAAGCTCTTAGAGACTTACCCAGAAAGACTCACATCTGTAATCGCTGCCAAAGGTGCTTCTTCAAAGTATTTACTCGGGTGTGAATACTTATGTAAATGAGATATTTCTGTATTTCATTTTTAATACATTTGTAAACATTTCTCAAAACATATTTTCATAATGTCATTATGGGGTATTGTGTGTACATGGGTGCGAAACAACATTTTTATTTAATACATTTTAAATTTAGGCTGCAACAACACAATGTGGAATAAGTCAAGGGGTATTAATACTTTCTGAAGGCACTGTACTTTACATGCAATACTACTTTAGGGATAGCTATCATAAAGTATCTCTAACTGGTTCATAGTATGTGTAGGAACATTTGTTTTTTCCAGGGAAAACTAGTCTAGGCCCTAAGTATGTATTTATGATTCTGGTGAGGGAAATGATGAATTAGCATGATCACAATAATCTCATATTAGTCCCCCATCAGTGTTGTGCTTGTAGAATGTCAAATTGTGTGTTTACTATTCATAGTGCTAGCTGGCTTCTAATAATCGATTTCCTCTATTGGGAAAAACAACATTTACACTGGTCTCTATGGGATCGCATTACTGTACCACGGCAACATCACAAGAAATAGGCAAGTTATCAAGGCCGGAACCGTACTGAAGAATGGTGTGCTCCCTGCCCTTCCACCTTTTCTTCACAAGCTGTTTGTCAAAACCTCCAGCAAAGTAGTTACAACAATACTGAACCCGAGCTGTCACTCTGAGAAAAATGGTAATTACGTCCAGAAATGTAGACTATTTCTTATTTGAGTGAGGACAAGAGGAACTCAGTAGGAGGTGCGTTGGCTTTTTCATTCTGATAGTGAGTCTAGTAAGTTGGTGACAGCTTTTTGGTTCGGAACGGAACAGATTTTACTGAAGGTGACGTAGTGTTTTTTGAGGCTATGTTGAATTTCTAACCTGAGAGTTGATGGTGTGTGATAGGAATGCTTAGGTTGCATCCCACTGCACTGCCGTCCATCCATCAGCTGTGTGGGAGACAATTCATCAACCCTCCTAGGACATGGTGTCAGTGTGAGTGTCAGGGATCCCAAACATTTTCCCCAAAGTGGGCAAAAATATGGCCCTGCTTCTCTCTCTCTCCATCTCACACGAACTCTCTAGGAATGTGTTGTTCTCAGGATGGACACATTGGTCCTGTTTGAATACTTAGAAAATGCATCCTTCTCTTTCTACCTCCCTTGGAGGGACCACCAGTGGTGGAAAGAGTACCCAATTTTCATACCTGAGTTAAAGTAAAGTTACATTAATAGAAAATGTCTCAAGTCAAATTGAAAGTCATCCAGTAAAATACTACTTGAGAAAGTCTAAAACTATTTGGTTTTAAATATACTTAAGTATCAAAAGTAAAAAATAATGTAATATTTCTTATATTAAGCACATCAGATGGCACGGTTTTCTTGTTTTTAAAATGTACAGATAGCCAGGGGCACACTCCAACACTCAGACATAACTTACAAACTAAGCATGTGTGTTTAGTGAGTCCGCCAGATCAGATGCAGTAGGGATGGCCAGGGATTTTCTCTTGATAAGTGCGTGAATTGGACCAGTTCCCTGTCCTGCTAAGCATTCAACAATGTAATGAGTACTTTTGGGTGTCAAGGAAAATGTATGGAGTAAAAAGTGTCTTTTCTTTAGGAATGTAGTGAATTTCAAAGTAAAAGTTGTCAAAAATATAAATAGTAAAGTATAGTACTATTCATTTTACTTAAGTACTTTACATAACTGGTGATCACAATTTGTAAGTCGCTCTGGATAAGAGCGTCTGCTAAATGACTTAAATGTAAATGATGTGACATGAATTAACATATTTTTTTCACCTTTTTTTTCTGGTTTTAATTTCGGGCATTTAAATGATAGGCTATTTTTTTGTCAACTTGTCTATAATAAGATACATGCAGCTTCTCTTCTGTCATAACATCTTGCCTGCCTAAAGTGGTGCTCACTAGATCAATGTAATAAAACGATAGAATGAATGCATCAATCTGTCATCAGTAAAGTTCTCTTTCATTCTTCTTTCTTGTGGAGTGAGGACGTTTAGGGGCCGGGGAGAAAATGCAAGATCCTTCCCGTGCAAAATGTCCAAATTACATCAGTTTGACCAGTTTTAAGGAAACGAAAAGCTGTGAAATTATTTTTCTGATTAGATTTCAGTGTGTCTTGGATGCATTTATGTGGTTGAAATACTGTCAGCTTCTATGTTTCAGTGTCAATCACTGAAAAGGATTGCGATCCCTAACCGCGCATTCACATTCTCCCAAGAGATGCTGAATTAAATATTAGTTTCTCCACTCCTGTTACTGAGACAAAAGGTACATTTTCTGTTCAATTTTACTGCACAAAATACTTAATTCTGCAGGAGTTAATATGATATACGGCTACATGTTTGTGGTTATAGGCCTACAGTTAGTGTCTAGATTTCACTTATTTACATAAACTTTAAAAGTGAGCAAACCAGGGGGTGTGGCCGCACCTGCCGCACCCTTCTGCCGTCCTTGTAATCAATCTTTTCACCAATCTATCCAAAACGTTTAAATCTATGAGATGGATTTCACACTTCAGAAAGACAAGTGAGAAAGTGAACACTTCCTAGGGAGTATGGTAGGGAGTCAAGAGACAGCCAGGGCCATTGGCTGCTCATTCACCCATGGTGCCTCAGGATTTCTGATCTATCACACTCCTTTCACTCACCAAACAATCCCATGACCTCCCTAACCCCACACACCCTTCCTTGCCCCACATACTTGCTTTCTCCAGACTTTTTTTTACCATGCCATTAAGCTAATCTTCAAAGGACATACCCCAAACAATTTAATACAATTCCATATTGCATTCTGTCTCTGTTCATGTAGTTAAGCTTGTACTGCACTGTACAACACATAGACATCTGCTATAGAACATATTAGGTGATACATCCTTCTGGCAAACTCCTCCCCTACCCACCTCGTGACACATCGATTAGCAAGTGCCGAATTATGAAATTCTGTATTTCATTGTTTCTTCCTATGTCATTGTCAATTAGTTTTGTCAGCATTTTTATCCCGTTTCTAAAGTCAGAGTCTCTAAACTCATTCCCTCCATGGGTGGGTTGTCTGAAGGATTGTAAAGAGGACATTACTGTCCATGACTAACTTATTCTATTATGTCTACTGTGTGTGTGTGTTATCCATTTTCTGTGGATAACAGCCACTATAAGGATAATGTATGTGTGACATGAACACAGATGAAGCCATTTGTTGGCCTTTTCCACCCAGCAGTCCATTATGGAGGATGGTGACAAGCATAAGAAGCAACTTAATGGATCATAAAAATCTGGGAAAATGGGTCACCTTAATGTCTCCAGCAGCACTTCAACATAATGGGTGGTGAGTCAGCACCAAGAGAGGGAATAACAACCTGTGTCTAGGACGAATGACAGATTCATTAGTGTGTGTGTGTGTCTGTGTAAAATGTAATTCAATTATATTTGTCACATGCTTCTTAAACAACAGGTGTCGACTAACAGTGAAATGTGTACTTACGGGCCCTTCCCAACAATGCAGAGGAAGAAAATAGAGAAATAATAGAAAACTAAAACACATAATACTGAAATACACAATGAGTAACGATAACTTGGCTATATACACAGGGTACCAGTACCGAGTCAATGTGCAGGGGTACGAAGTAATTGAGGTAGATATGCACATATAACTAGGAATAAAGTGACAGATAATAAACAGCAGCAGCAGCGTGTGTGATGAGCCAAAAAAGTTAGTTAAAAAAAAGGTAAATGCAGTTACAGTTGGATTCGGAAGTTTACATACACCTTAGCCAAATACAATTAAAATCCGTTTCTCACAATTCCTGACATTTAATCATAGTAAAAATTCCCTGTCTTGGGTTAGTTAGGATAACCACTCTATTTTAAGAATGTGAAATGTCAGAATAATAGTTGATAGAATGATTTGTTTCAGATGGTTTTTCTTTCATCACATTCCCAGTGGGTCAGACGTTTACATACACGCAATTAGTATTTGGTAGCATTGCCTTTAACTTGATTACCTTGGGTCAAACATTTCAGGTAGCCTTCCACAAGCTTCCCACAATAAATTGGGTGACTTTTGGCCCATTCCTCCTGACAGAGCTGGTGTAACTGAGTCAGGTTTGGAGGCCTCCTTGCTCGCACACGCTTTTTCAGTTCTGCCCACACATTTTCTATAGGATGGAGGTCAGGGCTTTGTGATGGCCACTCCAATACGTTGACTTTGTTGTCCTTAGGCCATTTTGCCACAACTTTGTAAGTATGCTTGGGGTCATTGTCCATTTGGAAGGCCCATTTGTAACTAAGCTTTAACTTCCTGACTGATGTCTTGAGATGTTGCTTCAATATATCCACATAATTGTCCTGCCTCATGATGCCATCTATTTTGTGAAGTGCACCAGTTCCTCCTACAGCAAAGTACCCCCACAACATGATGCTGCCACCCCTGTGCCTTACCGTTGGGATGGTGTTCTTTGGCTTGCAAGCCTCCCCTTTTTTCCTCCAAACATAACGATGGTCATTATGGCCAAACAGTTCTATTTTTGTTTCATCAGACCAGGGGACATTTTCTGAAAGTATGATCTTTGTACCCATGTGCAGTTGCAAACCGTAGTCTGGCTTTTTTTATGGTGGTTTTGGAGCAGTGGCTTCTTCCTTGTCCACGGCCTTTCAGGTTATGTCGATATAGGACTCATTTTACTGTGGATATAGATACTTTTGTACCTGTTTCCTCCAGCATCTTCACAAGGTCCTTTGCTGTTGTTCTGGGATTGATTTGCACTTTTCGCACCAAAGTACGTTTATCTCTAGGAGAATGAATGTGTCTCCTTCCTGAGCGGTATGACGGCCATGTGGTCCTATGGTGTTTAAACGTGCGTACTATTGTTTGTACAGATGAACGTGGTACCTTCAGGCATTTGGAAATTGCTCCCAAGGATGAACCAGACTTGTGGAGGTCTACAATTTTTGGCTGAATTCTTTTGATTTTCCCATGATGTCAAACAAAGAGGCACTGAGTTTGAAGGTAGGCCTTGAAATCCACAGGTACACCTCCAATTGACTCAAATTATGTCAATTAGCCTATCAGAAGCTTCTAAAGCCATGACATCATTTTCTGGAATTTTCCAAGCTGTTTAAAGGCACAGTCAACTTAGTGTACATCACAAGGAAGGACAATTATGTGGATATATTGAAGCAACATCTCAAGACATCAGTCAGGAAGTTAAAGCTTGGTCGCACATGGGTCTTCCAAATGGACAATGACCCCAATCATACTTCCAAAGTTGTGGCAAAATGGCTTAAGGACAACAAAGTCATAGTATTGGATTGCCATCACAAAGCCCTGACCTCAATCCTATAGAACATTTGTGGGCAGAACTGAAAAAGCGTGTGCGAGCAACGAGGCCTATAAACCTGACTCAGTTACACCAGCTCTGTCAGGAGGAATGGGCCAAAATTCACCCAACTTATTGTGGGAAGCTTGTCTAAGGCTACCCAAAACGTTTGACCCAAGTTAAACAATTTAAAGGCAATGCTACCAAATACGAATTGAGTGTATGTAAACTTCTGACCCACTGGGAATGTGATGAAAGAAATAAAAGCTGAAATAAATCATTCTAACAACTATTATTCTGACATTTCACATTCTTAAAATAAAGTGGTGATCCTAACTGACCTAAGACAAGGAATTTTTACTAGGAATTGTGAAAAACTGAGTTTAAATGTATTTGGCTAAGGTGTATGTAAACTTCTGACTTCAACTGTAGCCTCGTTATTGTTCACTGTCTTTTTACTGTTTTTTTATTTCCTTATCTATTGTTCACCTAATACCTATTTTTTACTTAAAAATTGCACTGTTGGTTAGGGCCTGTAAGTAAGCATTTACACCGTAAGGTCTACACCTGTTGTATTTGGCGTACGTGACAAATAAACTGTGATTTGATTTGTAATCCATGAGAGTTTGCAAGCCCTGCCACATCCGACAAGCCGGTATTAATAGGATTCGATCTTAGTCCTGTAATTATGCTTTTCTCGTTTGATGGTTCGTAGGAGGCCGTAGCAAGATATCTAAAAAGTGTCTGGGTTAGCGGCAGCTCTAGCCTTTAGCTCAGTGCGGATTATGGCTTCGGGTTGGGATATGTGCGTACAGTCACTGTGGGGATGACATCGTTTATGCACTTATTAATGAAGCTGGTGACTGACTCCTCAATGATATAGGATCAATCCCAGAACATCTGTGCTAGCGAAACAGTCCTGGGGCTTAGCATCCGCTTCATCGGACCACTTCTGTATAGACCGTGTCACTGGTAATTCCTGTTTGAGTTTTCGCTTGTAAGCAGGAATCAGGAGCCTAGAGTTATGGTCAGATTTTCCAAATGGAGGGCGAGGGAAAGCTTTGTATGTGTCTGTGTGTGGATCTAGAGTTTTATGCCTCTTGTTGCACAGGTGACATGTTAATAGAAGTTAGGTCAAACGGATTTCAGTTTTCCTGCATTAAAATCACTGGCCACTATGATAGTCTTCATCCAGATCGAGGTTAGTGATTGCTGTCTGATGTCCTGAAGATCTTTTAGTTCCTAAGAAACGATGGCGGAAACATTATCTACAAAAAAAGTTAAAATCAGTGAAAAAACACACAAAATAGCAGAATTGGTCAGGAGCCCATAAAACAGCCACTATACACTCCAGTACTATTAGCCTTCTCAAGGCTGTGTGTGTGCGTGCACGTTAGCTCTATGGGCCTGGAGCTGAGTGACACCAATCTCTGATTCATATCCATGTAATATCAGAGAACAAAGACTTCCAACCATGGCAACATCACAACACTCACTCTCCCTACCTGTCATTGGAATGTGTGGCTTCAAGATTGCGATATCGTTGGCCGTGACTCAGATAGGTGTTGTCCATATTGCGTCAGACTCTTGCTGTGACATGACCCTGTACGATTTATCATTATTGTTTTATGAGAGTGACGACTATCTCGAAGTGCAGCATTACTATCTCAATGTTCAAATGTCACTGCTTTGGTCACATTGTGTGGATTAGGCCCTTTGTCACACATGTGCATTAGGTCCTGTGTGGCTCAGTTGGTAGTGCATGGTGTTTATAACAACAGGGTTGTGGGTTTGATTCCCAGAGGGGACCAGTATGAAAATGTATGGACTCACTACTGTAAGTTGCTCTGGATAAGAGTGTCTGCTAAAATATAAATGTAACTGCACATAGCTCAGTCAGCCATAGATACAAAGGTTTGAGTTTATTCCAATGCTGTTTAGCATATTAGTAATACAGGTGCGTATGAATAACCTGAACAGATCACCTGTTGAAATCTATTGTAATTTGTCATCTAATAAAGTTATGTTTTTCCACACCATGTTTCTCTATTAGACTCTTATGAGGGAACGACAGGTATTCTGTTACCAGAGGCCTACACCGTTCATGAACTACATCACCTGGTAACAATGTGAAGGATGATGGACATAGTTTTCTGTGCTATCAAAACCACCATAAACCACAGAGGTATAAGGATGTTTCAATAATAATGATCAAGTTGTTATTAAGTCACTGTAAAACCAGACATCACAATGAGACTATGGCCACCACCTAGCACTATCTGAAGACATCTAGGATAAGGCTGGGATACAAGTCTTATCATCATTACTGGGTGGTTTCCCAAATGACCCACCACAAACAGACAGTCAGTCAAGCTGTGAAGCCTTTGATTATAGTGGATGTAACTATAGCTGAATGTAAGGCTAGTATTATTCATTCTTATATTGTAGATGAAGCAGTGTTTGGAGATGTACACATATACCTATCTATACAGTATTATGAACAATACTATGTATCCTTTACTGGGTACACTCTTAGAAAAAATGGTTCCCAAAGGGTTCTTCAGCTGTCCCCATAGGATAACCTGTTTTGAGTCCAGGTAGAATACTTTTTGTTTGCAGGGAGAACTATTTTGAGTTCCATGTAGAACCCTCTCTGAAAAAGATCCTACATGGAACCCAAAAGGGTTCTAGGGATCTACCTGGAACCAAAAATGGTTCTTCAAAGGGTTCTGCTATGGGGACAGATGAAGTACCCTTTTAGGTTCTACATAGATTGTCACGCCCTGACCTTAGAGAGCCTTTTTATTTCTCTATTTGGTTCGGTCGGGGTGTGATTAGGGTGGGCGTTCTAGTTTTTCTATTTCTTTGCTGTCTATCGTTGTCTCTGATTGGGGATCATACTTAGGCAGCCTTTTTTCCACATTTAGTTTGGGGGATCTTGTTTGTGTGTAGTTGAGTACTGCACTGCATGTAGCTTCACGTTCGGTTGTAGTTTATAGTTTTTTTTGTGTTCGTCAAATAAAATGATGTACGTTTACCACGCTGCACCTTGGTCTGATTCTTCCATCAACGAGCGTGACATAGATAGCACTTTTTTTCTAAAAGTGTAATAATATGTATCCTTATCAGGGTAGGTCAATCTGGAGACAGCAGAACCAGATTCAGTTGTAATGTTTTGAGAGAGAGAGATGTATTTTACAGAAAACCCTGTAGCACACAGATCACTGAGACTAAGACCAGAGCAATGTGGAGGATTACAGGGTCAAATGTCCTTAGCTAGTCATCTGCCTGGTTAAAACATCTTTTATTTTATATAAAAAAAATTTACCCCAATTTCGCGGTATCCAATTGGTAGTAGTTAGTCTTGTCTCATCGCTGCAACTCCCGTACGGACTCGGGAGAGGCAAAGGTCGAGAGCCATGCGTCCTCCGAAACACAACCCAACCAAGCCGCACTGCTTGTTGACACAATGCACATCCAACCCGGAAGCCAGCCGGGTTGGAGGAAACACCATACACCTGGCGACCTGGTCAGCGTGCACTGCGCCCGGCCCGCCACAGGAGTCGATACTGCGCGATGAGACAAGGATATCCCTGCCGGCCAAACCCTCCCTAACCCGGACGACGCTGGGTCAATTGTGCGCCGCCCCATGGGCCTCCCGGTCGCAGCGGTTAAAACAACTTAAGATGGAGAGGAGTACAAGGATGGAGGGGGGAGAGGGAGGGAAAGAGAGAGAGGGTCGAGAGTAAAGGAGAGGGGGAGAGCGGAATAAGGGAGATGGGATGTCAGAGGAAATCAGCAGGTGATGATGAAAACCATCCCTCTCACTACAAACCATCCCTCTCACTGCACACCATCCCTCTCACTACAAACTATCCCTCTCACTACAAACCATCCCTCTCACTGCACACCATCCCTCTCACTGCACACCATCCCTCTCACTGCACACCATCCCTCTCACTACAAACCATCCCTCTCACTACAAACCATCCCTCTCACTACAAACCATCCCTCTCACTACAAACCATCCCTCTCACTGCACACCATCCCTCTCACTACAAACTATCCCTCTCACTGCAAACCATCCCTCTCACTACAAACCATCCCTCTCACTACAAACCATCCCTCTCACTACAAACCATCCCTCTCACTACAAACCATCCCTCTCACTGCACACCATCCCTCTCACTGCACACCATCCCTCTCACTACAAACTATCCCTCTCACTACAAACATCCCTCTCACTGCACACCATCCCTCTCACTACAAACCATCCCTCTCACTGCACACCATCCCTCTCACTACAAACCATCCCTCTCACTGCACACCACCCCTCTCACTACAAACTATCCCTCTCACTACAAACCATCCCTCTCACTGCACACCATCCCTCTCACTGCACACCATCCCTCTCACTGCACACCATCCCTCTCACTACAAACTATCCCTCTCACTACAAACCATCCCTCTCACTACAAACCATCCCTCTCACTACAAACCATCCCTCTCACTACAAACCATCCCTCTCACTACAAACCATCCCTCTCACTATAAACCATCCCTCTCACTACAAACCATCCCTCTCACTACAAACCATCCCTCTCACTACAAACCATCCCTCTCACTATAAACCATCCCTCTCACTGCACACCATCCCTCTCACTACAAACCATCCCTCTCACTACAAACCATCCCTCTCACTGCACACCATCCCTCTCACTGCACACCATCCCTCTCACTACAAACTATCCCTCTCACTACAAACCATCCCTCTCACTGCACACCATCCCTCTCACTACAAACTATCCCTCTCACTGCACACCATCCCTCTCACTACAAACTATCCCTCTCACTACAAACCATCCCTCTCACTGCACACCATCCCTCTCACTGCACACCATCCCTCTCACTACAAACCATCCCTCTCACTACAAACCATCCCTCTCACTACAAACCATCCCTCTCACTACAAACCATCCCTCTCACTATAAACCATCCCTCTCACTACAAACCAACCCTCTCACTGCACACCATCCCTCTCACTGCACACCACCCCTCTCACTGCACACCACCCCTCTCACTGCACACCACCCATCTCACTGCACACCATCCCTCTCACTGCACACCATCCCTCTCACTGCACACCATCCCTCTCACTGCACACCATCCCTCTCACTGCACACCATCCCTCTCACTGCACACCATCCCTCTCACTGCACACCATCCCTCTCACTGCACACCATCCCTCTCACTGCACACCATCCCTCTCAGAGCACACCACCCCTCTCACTGCACACCATCCCTCTCACTGCACACCAACCCTCTCACTGCACACCAACCCTCTCACTGCACACCATCCCTCTCACTGCACACCATCCCTCTCACTGCACACCATCCCTCTCACTGCACACCATCCCTCTCACTACACACCATCCCTCTCACTACACACCATCCCTCTCACTACAAACCCTCCCTCTCACTGCATACCCTCCCTCTCACGGCACACCATCCCTCTCACTGCACACCATCCCTCTCACTGCACACCATCCCTCTCACTGCACACCATCCCTCTCACTGCACACCATCCCTCTCACTGCAAACCACCCCTCTCACTGCACACCATCCCTCTCACTGCACACCATCCCTCTCACTGCACACCATCCCTCTCACTGCACACCATCCCTCTCACTGCACACCATCCCTCTCACTGCACACCATCATTCTCACTGCACACCATCATTCTCACTGCACACCAATCCCTCTCACTGCACACCATCCCTCTCACTGCACACCATCCCTCTCACTGCACACCATCCCTCTCACTGCACACCATCCCTCTCACTGCACACCATCCCTCTCACTGCAAACCATCCCTCTCACTGCACACCATCCCTCTCACTGCACACCATCCCTCTCACTGCACACCATCCCTCTCACTGCAAACCATCCCTCTCACTGCACACCAACCCTCTCACTGCACACCAACCCTCACTGCACACCAACCCTCTCACTGCACACCATCCCTCTCACTGCACACCAACCCTCTCACTGCACACCATCCCTCTCACTACAAACCAACCCTCTCAATACAAACCAACCCTCTCACTGCATACCAACCCTCTCACTGCACACCATCCCTCTCACTGCACACCATCCCTCTCACTGCACACCATACCTCTCACTGCACACCATCCCTCTCACTGCACACCATCCCTCGCTCTGCAGCCTGTTTGAACACCATCCCTCTCCTTCTGCAGCAGGCTGTTGTTGGTGCTGTATATCAGCCTGCCCAGAGCCCAGCAACCCCCCCCTGATGTGCAATGGCAGCATTTACCACTACGTACTATTGACTATCAGAGGGAAATGTTGTTGAAGCTGTAGTCGGCCAGAGAGGTACAGCTCTGTATAAGCAGGCCTGCCTGGGGTCACACCAGGTGTGTGTGTGTGTGTGTGTGTGTGTGTGTGTGTGTGTGTGTGTGTGTGTGTGTGTGTGTGTGTGTGTGTGTGTGTGTGTGTGTGTGTGTGTGTGTGTGTGTGTGTGTGTGTGCGCCTAATGTATGTATACTCAGTGTGTTTGGGTTGAGTCTGTTAATATGTTCTCACAGGGCCAGTCGTATTGAATTAATACTGAGGTGATAGGAGTGATTGGACGGTGGTTGCAGGTGTTTGCAAAGGGAATAGAAAAAAACACTAACTCATATACAATATTACATTGTGTCAAAAGCAAACCTGCTAGTGGCAGGTGGTTCTAGAATGCACCACAACTAATTCTTAACAATATGCTGGAATATTATTACAGTATACTCTACAGAACCTCTAGATGTCACCCCATTGTGTCTGTTTGCTGTCATTGTCTACTTCTGTTTACAGCATGACTGCTATTGTGCCATGTTCCTCTATGGCGTTCAATGGTTGTTTTTTCTGTCTCTGTGTCAGACTATGTGGATCTGATCAGTAGCGACTACTTAGTTACCACTGTTCAAACATTACTGTCCGAAAAGTCCTCCATGCAGTATGTAAAAACTCCTCATGATGTAAAATACACATTACATTTTGATAAGGGCTAGAGTAAGCTTTGTTCTTGACCACAAGTAACAGTTGCTTCTGTAAGCATAGGGAAAGAACAGATGCAGCAGCTTTGAGGTGAAAACCCATTGTCCTCCTCGTGACGTCTCAGCCTATCCCATGCCAGCTAGGCTATCAGGGACATCGTTGCCGCCAAGCAATGTGAGGAGAAAGGATCATAGATGTCCACAGCATATTCAAATGCAGTAGTTTCCCTTAGCCTGGTTGTCTTACAGTTTCTGCATTGAGTCCACACTGATGTATCCTAGTCAACAGTATGTTGACTAAAGCGAATATAGACTAGCAGGACTGTGACTGGCACCCAGGCTAGATGTCCCTTACTTGTGTATGATGTATGATCTGTTTTCTACAGGTGTGGTTCTGATGGAAATCTCTGAGGTGCACAAGAAGGTTCACCTGGAGCTGGAGGAGAATGTAAGTTGCCCAGCTGACCTACTGTCACTTCTTCTCTTAGTAAAATAGTAATTATTCCTTTTTTGTTATGTAATTACCATTTTACCATCTAATTGCTAATTAAGTGGCAGACTGAAGTCAAGGGTTACCATTCTCTTTGACCTGGATTGTGTGCTCATGTCCACCCACATCCATAGGGCCATCCTATGCCAACTCTCTCTTTCTCACTGTGACTAGTAATTAGCAGGCCTCCCTTATCCTCTAAACACACCCAGAACACAACAAAGCCTAGTGAGAAATACCACCTGGACATAAGACAACTGTTACTACTTTGTTTGTCTTTTAGACCAGGGATGGACAACCTGCACCCTCTGCCCAGCCCCCCATCAGCAGTTTTTCTATTGTTATGTGTGACGAGCAGTGACTGACAATTAGCCAAAATAGATTGGTAAATTATTCCTGCGGCCAGCTATGTAAACTTAGTAATCATGGTCTAATTACCAGCCGGGGGGGGGCCTTTGATTTTGCTAGTCTCACTCACATATCATAATAAAACCTGTGGAGAAAAAAATGAATATAACAGCAAATTTTCCTCTCCGAACCATGGCAAAATGTGTAGAATTGCATGAAATTTGTTATAAAATTGCAATATCTTCTCTACGCCCCATGGCAAAATGTGTAGAATTTCACGAAATGAACTCTAAAACGTAAAAATGTTTCACTGTACTGTTTTACACATGTTGCTTCCTGTGCACGTGGCAAATAAACTTTGAAACTTAACTGAATTTAAGATGATTTGTATGATGAATATTACATTCTCTGGAGTGATGAATCAGGCTTCACCGTCTGGCAGTCTGATGGACAAATCTGGGTTTGGCGGATGCCAGGAGAATGCTACCTGCCCCAATGCATAGTGCCAACTGTAAATGTTGGTGGAGGAGGAATAATGGTCTGGGGTTTTTCATGGTTTGGGGAAGGCCCCTTAGTTCCAGTGAAGGGAAATCTTAACACTACAGCATACAATGATATTCTAGACAATTCTGTGCTTCAACTTTGTGGCAACAGTTTGGGGAAGGCCCTTTCCTGTTTCAGCATGACAATGCCATACAGATATGGTTTGTTGAGAACTTGACTGGCCTGCACAGAGCCCTGGCTCGCCAACTGCGAGCCTAATTGCCCAACATCAGTGTCCGACCTCACTAATGCTCTTCCGGGTGAATGGAAACAAGTCCCCGCAGCAATGTTCCAACATAAAGTGGAAATCCTTCCCAGAAGAGTGGAGGCTGTTATAGCAGCAAAGGGGGGACCAATTCCATATTAATGCCCATGATTTTGGAATGAGATGTTAGACAAGCAGGTGTCCACATACATTTGGTCATGTAGTGTTTCTGTAAGAGGGAAAGAAGGAGAAAGTAGTCAATGTTTTTTTTTTTTAAAGACAGACCTGTTGTTGGAATTCCCCTTACTGAGAAAGCCATTATCACAGCTATATTCCTCTGGCTCAGCCTCACAACTGCTATCCTGATGTCACCATCCTTCCATGATTATTATTGTCATACGTTTATATATCGACTTGAACTACATTCTTTTCTTTTCAGTTCAAGCAGTTCCACAAAGAAATCATTTCTGAGCTGGAGAGGAAAACAGAGATGGATGTCAGATATATGACTGTAAGTACCTTGACATTATAGGACCTTGGCAAGGTACAATGTAATAGCAAGGAGTGTGTGAGTGCATCCGTGTTTGTGTAGGTGTCTGTATGTCTACGTGTACAGGTATGTGAGTACACACTAAAACATGGTCTCCAGGGCCTCCCGAGCGGTCTAAGGCAGCGGTCTAAGGCACTGCATCGCAGTGATAACTGCGTTACTATAGATCCTGGTTCAATATCGGCCTGTGTCGCAGGGAGACCCATAAGGCGATGCACAATTGGCCCAGCGTCCTCCGGGTTAGGGGAGGGTTTGGCCGACCAGGATGTCCTTGTCCCATCGCGCTCTAGCAACTCCTGTGGCGGGCCGGGCGCATGCACGCTGACACGGTTGCCAGGTGTACAGTGTTTCCTCAGACACATTGGTACAGCTGGGTTAAGCGTTCATTGTGTCAAGAAGCAGTGCGGCTGTCACGATCGTGTGGCGGATTAACAGACCAAAATGCAGCAGTTGGAAAATATGCCATCTTCTTTTATTTTAACACGAAGATGAACACGACACAAAAACACTTTAACAAAACAACAAAATAACAAAACGACCGTGAAACTACAAACGTTGTGCACAAACATACAGGCTACTAACGTTCTTACATAGACAACGCTAGACATATACACTCAACACAAAACCATCTACTACACCCCATAACCCCTTTACCAAATAAACACCCAAAACCAACAAAACATAAACATTACCCATGTCACACCCTGACCTAACTAAAATAATAAAGAAAACAAAGAATAATAAGGCCAGGGCGTGACATAACCCCCCCCTTGAGGCGCGAACTCCGGGCGCACCATACACAGTCTAGGGGAGGGTCTGGGTGGGCTCCCCTCCACGGTGGCGGCTCCGGCTCTGGTCGTAGTCCCCACGTCACCACAGTACCTAACCACCTCCTAGGCTTCCTCCAAACGACCCCCCTCCACATTAACCCCATTGCATTAAGGGGGAGTTCCGGACTAAGGGACAGCTCCGGACTAAGGACCAGTACCAGGGTAAGGGGCAGTACCAGGGTCAGGGGCAGTACCAGGATAAGGGGCAGTACCAGGGTAAGGGGCAGCACCAGGGTAAGGGGCAGCACCAGGGTAAGGGGCAGCACCAGGGTAAGGGGCAGCTCCAGGGTAAGGGGCAGCTCCGGACTGAGGAATGGCAGCTCCGGACTGAGGGACTGCAGCTCCGGACTGAGGGACTGCAGCTCCGGACTGAGGGACTGCAGCTCCGGACTGAGGGACGGCCCATGGCTGGCTGACAGATCTGGCTGCTCATGGCTGGCTAACGGATCTGGCTGCTCATGGCTGGCTGACGGATCTGGCTGCTCATGGCTGGCTGACGGATCTGGCTGCTCATGGCTGGCTGACGGATCTGGCTGCTCATGGCTAGCTGACGGATCTGGCTGCTCATGGCTAGCTGACGGATCTGGCTGCTCATGGCTAGCTGACGGATCTGGCTGCTCATGGCTAGCTGACGGATCTGGCTGCTCATGGCTAGCTGACGGATCTGGCTGCTCATGGCTGGCTGACGGATCTGGCTGCTCATGGCTGGCTGACGGATCTGGCTGCTCATGGCTAGCTGACTGATCTGGCTGCTCCTGTCTGGTTGGCGGCTCTGGCAGATCCTGTCTGGTTGGCGGCTCTGGCAGATCCTGTCTGGTTGGCGGCTCTGGCAGATCCTGTCTGACGGACGGCTCTAGCGGCTCCATGGCAGACGGGCGGCTTTGCAGGCTCATGGCAGACGGGCGGCTTTGCAGGCTCATTGCAGACGGATGGCTCAGATGGCGCTGGGGAGACGGATGGCTCAGATGGCGCTGGGGAGACGGATGGCTCAGATGGCGCTGGGGAGACGAGCAGTTCAGTCAACGCTGTGCAGACGGCAGACTCCTGCCGGCTGAGGCGCACTGTAGGCCTGGTGCGTGGTGCCGGGACTGGTGGCACCGGGCTGGGGACACGCATCTCAGGGCTAGTGCGGGGAGCAGCAACAGGACGCACAGGACTCTGGGGACACACAGGAGGCTTGGTGCGTGGTTTAGACACTGGTGGTAAAGGGCTGGAGACACGCACCATATAGCTAGTGCGTGGAGGAGGCACTGGTGGTACTGGATTGGGGCGGGGAGGTGGCGCCGGAAATACCGGACCGTGCAGGCGTACTGGCTCCCTTGAACGCCGAGCCTGCCCAACCTTACCTGGTTCTATGCTCCCCGTCGCCTGACCAGTGCGGGGAGGTGGAATAACCCGCACCGGCCTATGTAGGCGAACCGGGGACACCATGCGTAAGGCTGGTGCCATGTACGCCGGCCCGAGAAGACGCACTGGTGACCAGATGCGTTGGGCCGGCTTCATGACATACGGCTCAACGCTCAGTCTAGCCCGGCCGATACGTGGAGCTGAAATGTACCGCACCGGGCTATGCACGCGTACAGGAGACACCGTGCGCTCTACTGCGTAACACGGTGTCTGCCCGTACTCTCGCTCTCCACGGTAAGTACAGGGAGTAGGCGCAGGTTTCCTACCTGACTTCGCCACACTCCCTTTAAGGCCCCCCCCAAGAAATTTTTGGGTTGTACTCACGGGCTTCCAGCCTTGTCTCCGTGCTGCCTCCTCATATCGCCTCCTCTCGGCTTTCGCTGCCTCCAGCTCTTCACGAGGGAGGCGATATTCTCCAGGTTGATCCCACGGCCCCTTACCATCCAGTATCTCCTCCCATGTCCAGAAATCCTTTGTGGGTAGGTCCTGTTGCCGCCTTCCATGCCGCTTGGTCCTATGGTGGGTAATTCTATCACGATCGTGTGGCGGATTAACGGACCAAAATGCAGCAGTTGGAAAATATGCCATCTTCTTTTATTTTAACACGAAGATGAACACGACACAAAAACACTTTAACAAAACAACAAAATAACAAAACGACCGTGAAGCTACAAACGTTGTGCACAAACATACAGGCTACTAACGTTCTTACATAGACAACGCTAGACATATACACTCAACACAAAACCATCTACTACACCCCATAACCCCTTTACCAAATAAACACCCAAAACCAACAAAACATAAACATTACCCATGTCACACCCTGACCTAACTAAAATAATAAAGAAAACAAAGAATAATAAGGCCAGGGCGTGACAGCGGCTTGGCAGGGTTGCGTTTCGGGAGGATGTACTTGAGTTGCAGCAATGGGACAAGACTTTGGGGATAAAAAGGGGTAAAAACAACAAAAAAACAGTCTCATATCCCCTCCTCAATATCACCAATATCCTCATATCCCCTCCTCAATATCACCAATATCCTCATATCCCCTCCTCAATATCACCAATATCCTCATATCCCCTCCTCAATATCACCAATATCCTCTATCCCCTCCTCAATATCACCAATATCCTCTATCCCCTCCTCAATATCACCAATATCCTCTATCCCCTCCTCAATATCACCAATATCCTCTATCCCCTCCTCAATATCACCAATATCCTCTATCCCCTCCTCAATATCACCAATATCCTCTATCCCCTCCTCAATATCACCAATATCCTCTATCCCCTCCTCAATATCACCAATATCCTCTATCCCCTCCTCAATATCACCAATATCCTCTATCACCTCCTCAATATCACCAATATCCTCTATCCCCTCCTCAATATTACCAATATCATCTATCCCCTCCTCAATATTACCAATATCCTCTATCACCTCCTCAATATCACCAATATCCTCTATCCCCTCCTCAATATTACCAATATCCTCTATCACCTCCTCAATATCACCAATATCCTCTATCCCCTCCTCAATATCACCAATATCCTCTATCCCCTCCTCAATATTACCAATATCCTCTATCACCTCCTCAATATCACCAATATCCTCTATCCCCTCCTCAATATCACCAATATCCTCTATCCCCTCCTCAATATTACCAATATCCTCATATCCCCTTCTCAATATTACCAATATCCTCTATCCCCTCCTCAATATCACCACTATCCTCTATCACCTCCTCAATATCACCAATATCCTCTATCCCCTCCTCTATATTACCAATATCCTCTATCACCTCCTCAATATCACCAATATCCTCTATCCCCTCCTCAATATTACCAATATCCTCTATCCCCTCCTCAATATCACCAATATCCTCTATCCCCTCCTCAATATTACAAATATCCTCTATCCCCTCCTCAATATCACCAATATCCTCTATCCCCTCCTCAATATCACCAATATCCTCTATCCCCTCCTCAATATCACCAATATCCTCTATCCCCTCCTCAATATCACCAATATCCTCTATCCCCTCCTCAATATTATCAATATCCTCTATCCCCTCCTCAATATTACCAATATCCTCTATCACCTCCTCAATATCACCAATATCCTCTATCACCTCCTCAATATCACCAATATCCTCTATCCCCTCCTCAATATTACCAATATCCTCTATCACCTCCTCAATATCACCAATATCCTCTATCACCTCCTCAATATCACCAATATCCTCTATCACCTCCTCAATATCCCCAAAGTCCTCTCCATCAAACTTATCTTATCCTCTGTATCTCTCATCCAGGCAACATTCAAGCGGTACCAGTCAGAGCACAAAATGAAGCAGGACTCTCTGGAGCGCTCTCAGACGGACCTGAAGAAGCTGCGGAGGAAGAGCCAGGGAAAACAAGCCACCAAGTATGAGAAGAAGGAGAACGAGGTGAGACTAGAACCCGATCTGAATTAGTCAAGGAGAACGAGGTGAGACTAGAACCAGATCTTAATTAATCAAGGAGAACGAGGTGAGACTAGAACCAGATCTTAATTAACCAAGGAGAACGAGGTGAGACTAGGACCAGATCTTAAATAACCAAGGAGAACGAGGTGAGACTAGAACCAGATGTAATCTAATTTCACCAAGTGGACAGTGATCAGACTGTCCACTCAATGCACCTTGTGTATACTAGTCAGAAAAGGCCCTTGTCCCACTTTTAGAATTTTCTCCATTTTGAAATGGGGTGTCTTTTTATTTTATTTTGGAACAACATGATCAGCTGAGAAGTGACTCTCTGTCCAGTTAGTTTTTTCTGATGGTGTGAGCAAGTACTTGGGTTCCTTGAGTTTCTCAGAGGTCTATAGAGAGCACTTTAACAGACGGTCACGTGACTTTACCCTCATCCAAAACCACCTTTTCTCTATGTGTCTCAATATAAAAACCAGACAGACCATTATTGCTCTTGGTTGCCATGGTTGTCATGTTTTGTTTTCACAAACAATGCCGAACCCTTCTATGGACTTCCTTATAAAGTAATGATTTACACACATGGAGCAGTAATCCACAGAACAGGGGTTCCCAATTACATTCAGCCGTGGACCGATTTTTTTTCTTGAGTGGATGGTCGGGGGCCCAGAACATAGTTATAAATACTTTGTACACTGCAAAATGACCACAATAATCCCAAACAGATATAGTATTTCACAAAAGGAGAATCATTTCAAACCTTGATTACATTGGGATACGATCACATATACCTCTTTATTTACGAGTGGGAATATATATTCCTAAATTCCTGGTGATTTTTTTGTCTTTTATGTCCCAAAATTGTTTTAAAAAATTGGGTGGGCAAATAAAATCCAATTTGGTCTGAGGGGCGTCTATTGGAGAAGCCTGCCAAAGAGGATATCAAAGAAAGAAGTTTATGAAGTTTGTATTGACAGTAAACCTGAGGGAAAGTCATAGGTCCAGCTGGCTTCTTGATCTTGCCACACACCGCAAGGAGGAAAAACTGTACATAAAAAGTGCACAGATGGAAGGGAAATGAACACTACACATGCACAGTACCACCACACCTATAGCTGCAGGGAGAGTCTTTGTGTTAATGTCAAGTGGAGTGCCGTCACTGCCGTGCCCCTTCACGCATAAAGCAACACTGAAGGCTCATCGAGGATCAAATGCCTCTCATCACATTAGAATGGACAGTGTGTTTTAGTGAATGTGGGGAGTGGGAGCACTGTACAATCTTGTGTGAGTATTGTGCTCTCAAGTGTTGACTGGCTATGGGTACAGCCGACTCTGGAGTATGAAGTGTGCACCTAGGAGCTGGTAGTTTGCCTGGAGTTGGTTGGTAGTATACACTCACTGACAGGCTTCACAGGATGTAGTGGGACTGGGAACGGGTGAAGAGTTTATACATAAAAAAATGTTGCCTTAAATGGCAACAGTGGTGTCTGGTAGCATATTTAGCCACCTAACAGTAATCCGAGGATACAGAGTAATAGTCTTCCTAACCATAGACTTCTTTATTAAATCAATAGAACAAGGTGAGAGATGGGCCCTAGGAGATGCTGTCTGTTGATGAAACCCACTGTGAAACCCACTCTGGCTCTGCTCAATAACTCCTCTTTCACTCCTGCTTTATTGACTGGTTTCATCGGTCCGACGTTGATGAGTGTCAGTGTGTGAGCTGGGTTTCTTTTTAACATGCAACACATGTTCTATTATTATTCTGACTGAAATCCTAGAAGCACTAGCTAACTGGGAGTTCGGAAGAGGAGAATGTTGTCTCTCTCTATCCCAGAAGCTAACTGGGGGTTTGGAAGAGGAGACCCCTATCTCTCTCTCTCTCTCTCTCTTCAGTTTCATCTCTTCTTAATTGCTTTTTGGTTGTAATCTTGTTATTAACCATCTTTGTTTCAGTCTGTATATTATCTTTGCCTATGAATGGCACCCTTTAAAAAGAGGGCTGTAATCTAGTCTGATCTTGGTGAAACTAATAGACAGTGATGTATTGTGGCTTGATATGTAGACAGAAACTCCTATGAATATTACACCTGTTGGTTAGATAAGGGCCAACCCATACACACTTAGTAGTCATGTATCAGACTGTATTTAGTTTGATCTGCTGTGATCTACTTTGGGTCAGTTGTCAGAAGATATAAATGGATGAAAAAGCTAACAACCTGCGCTCTCCAAAGTAATGCATGAATGCCTTTTAATATAGATAGATTATAGATGAAGTAGCATGGATCGATAATGGAATTTCCCCACATCTGTCTTTTTCAAACCTCTACAGGAGAGCACACCTTACACCGGTTTTAAGGTCTCTGCACTGACTGCCTGTGAGTTTTAGAATTCATTTTAAGATTCTTCTATTGGTTTTTAAATAAATCCATGATTGTGTGTCAGACATGCTTTTAAGACATGTCAGACATGCTTTTAAGTTATGTACCCAGTAGGTCCCTCAGGTCCTCTGGATCTGGCCTTTTAACTATCCCAAAGCCTAGGACCAAGAGGCATGGAGAGGCAGCCTTTAGTTATGATGCCCCCAGCCTCTAGAATAGCCTGCCAGAGAACCTGAGGGAGGCCCAAACTGTGATCTTAAAACTCACCTTTTTAGCTTTGTTTTTCCTTAGGGTGATTTTTTGTCGTTCAGTTATTGTTATTCTTTTGTTTTTTTATCCGCTTATGTTTGGGTAGTAAATATTGACGTTTTTATTTTCATCGATTTTATTCGTTATTTTCCTTTGAAGCACATTGCGTTGTTGCATTCCATTTCTGAAATGAATAAAGCCTGATTTGATTTGATTTGCTGCAACATCTGAGCTCAATTAATTATCTCTCCGTATGTCTGTCACTCTCTCTTTCCCCACTCTCTCTTTCTCAGTCTTTCAGTCTTTGAGTGATTGTTTGCAGTAGAAATTAAGCTCCATAGTTTAGGTGGCGTGGCCCCATTGGGGTAAGAGAGAGAAACAGTGAGAGAGAGATAATTAGAGAGAACTGGGCTAGATATTAAAGGAGGGTCTGTGACAAAACCACAAAACAAGAACCCTAGAGACGAAAAGTCTGTCACTGTCGTCAAGACAACCGGAAAAAAGGAAAGGGGAGGAGGGTGAAACAGAGATTGAAAGTTGTTTCAAAGAGGACCTGAGCTGTCTGTGTGTAATGTCAGTTCCGTAGTCTGCTTTGTGAGGGTGTTTCAATACTGAGTCAATCGCTGGGAAGGTGTGTTCTGCATCCCAAATGGCACCCTATTCCCTATATAGTGTACTACTTTTGACCATACACTACATTGGGAAAGGGGTGCTATTTGGGATTTAGACACAGGTTCTTTCAGCAGAGTTATTGAGTTTCTACAGGATAGGGATGATGGAGTAACAACAGGGGGTGAGATGGAGACAGACAGAGCAGAGACTCATTATTCGCCTCCCAAATGGCGCAGCGGTCTAAGGCACTGCATTGCAGTGTTGCGGTGTCACTACAGCCTGGGGTTTGAACCCAGACGGTGTCACAACCGACAGTGAGTCCCATAGGGCGGCGCACAATTGGCCCAGTGTTGTCCGGGTTAGGGGAGGGTTTGGCTGGGGGGGCTTTACTTGGCTCATCGTGCTCTAGCGACTCCTTGTGGTGGGCCAGGCACCTGCAAGCTGACTTTAGTTGTCAGTTGAACGGTGTTTCCTCCGACACATTGGTGCAGTTGGCTTCCGGGTTAAGTGGGCGGGTGTTAAGAAGCGCGGCATGACTCGACATTCGCCTCTCCCGAGCCCGTTGGGTAGTTGCAGTGATGAGACAAGATCACAATTGGATATCATGAAATTGGGGAGAAAAAGGGGGTAAAATTACCAAAAAATGTATGGATATATTCAAAAATAGAAAGAAATCTCATTATTCAACATTATTCAATATAAGCCGAACATGACCTGAACAGTTAAGCAAGCCGCTTATTTCTGAGCATGCTATTACAACCTTACTGAATGGTTTAACAGTCAGTCTCCTCCCCTGTATCCTCTCATCAGTACCCTTATGGAAAAAACACATGATTTCACATGGAAAATCACATGATTTCACAGGTGACATTTCCATGTTTTGCACATGTGAAATCATGTTAAACCATATGTTTTCGAACACTTTACATGTGATATTTCACGATTTTCACATGTAATTACATAACCTTTCACATGTGGATTCGAATTTTCATATGAGATTTCACAGGTGATGCCCCGCAAACAAAAATGGGTTGTTATAATACACACACAGTGCGTTTTACATGCAGTTGAAGTCGGAAGTTTACATACACTTAGGTGGTAGTCATTAAAACTACTCCACAAATTTCTTGTTAACAAACTATAGTTTTGGCAAGTCGGTTAGGACATCTACTTTGTGCATGACACAAGTCATTTTTCCAACAATTGTTTACAGACAGATTATTTCACTTCTTCTATTTCACCGTGGGTCAGAAGTGTACATACATTAAGTTGACTGTGCCTTTAAACAGCTTGGAAATTTTCAGAAAATGATGCCATGGCTTTAGAAGCTTCTGATAGGCTAATTGGCATCATTTGAGTTAATTGGAGGTGTACCTGTGGATGTATTTCAAGGCCTATCTTCTAACTCAGTGGCTCTTTCTTTGCTTGACATCATGGGAAAATCAAAAGAAATCAGCCAAGACCTCTGAAAAAAAAATTGTAGATCTCCACAAGTCTGGTTCATCCTTGGGAGCAATTTCCAAATGTCAAAAGGTACCACGTTCATCTGTACAAACAATAGTACGCAAGTATAAACACCATGGGACCACACAGCCGTCATACCGCTCAGGAAAGAGACGCGTTCTGGCTCCTAGAGATGATCGTACTTTGGTGCGAAAAGTGCAAATCAATCCCAGAACAACAGCAAAGGACCTTGTGAAGATGCTGGAGGAAACAGGTACAAAAGTATCCACAGTATATCCACAGTAAAACAAATCCTATATCGACATAACCTGAAAGGCCGCTAAGCAAGGAAGAAGCCACTGCTCCAAAACCGCCATAAAAAAGCCAGACTTTGGTTTGCAACTGCACATGGGGACAAAGATCATACTTTTTGGAGAAATGTCCTCTGGTCTGATGAAACAAAAATAGAACTGTTTGGCCAAAATGACCATCGTTATGTTTGGAGGAAAAAGGGGGAGGCTTGCAAGCCGAAGAACACCATCCTAACCGTGAAGCACGGGGGTGGCAGCATCATGTTGTGGGGGTGCTTTGCTGTAGGAGGGACTGGTGCACTTCACAACATAGATGGCATCATGAGGCTGGAAAAGTATGTGGATATATTGAAGCAACATCTCAAGACATCAGTCAGGAAGTTAAAGCTTGGTCGCAAATGGGTCTTCCAAATGGACAATGACCCCAAGCATACTTCCAAAGTTGTAGCAAAATGGCTTATGAACAACAAAGTCAACAAAGCCCTGACCTCAATACCATAGAACATTTGTGGGCAGAACTGAAAAAGCGTGTGCGAGCAACGAGGCCTACAAACCTGACTCAGTTACACCAGCTCTGTCAGGAGGAATGGGCCAAAATTCACCCAACTTATTGTGGGAAGCTTGTGGAAGGCTACCTGAAATGTTTGACCCAAGTTAAACAATTTAAAGGCAATGCTACCAAATTCTAATGGAGTGTATGTAAACTTCAGACCCACTGGGAATGTGATGAAATAAATCAAATCTGAAATAGAATGATTTATCAACTATTATTCTGACATTTCACATTCTTAAAATAAAGTGGTGATCCTAAACTGACCTAAAACAGGGATTTTTTACTATGATTAAATGTCAGGAATTGTGATAAACTTAATTTAAATGTATTTGGCTGAGGTGTATGGAAACTTCTGACTCAACTGTACATATTTGACACACTTTGTTGTGTATGTTTATTTATACAGTAATTATTATTCAACGTGTTCTTACCTGGGATTTGAACTCACAACCTCTTGGTTCACAGCATTCCGACCTTCCCGCTACATCACAATGTCTGTGTCAGTAACGCATTTCACCTGTATTCCTACACTTTAAACTTCAAAGTAAATCTCAGTGTTGAAAATACTCTCAAGAAAAACTATATTTATCATAGTGATTCAGGAGTATCATTAAACCAGAATAATAATAAAATTGCTGAGATAAGTAAATTAAATCAATGTTGAGAGAATAGTCAGATTAACTGATAACTAAAATAACAGTCAGATGGCACTCTGTCGCTAAGTGCAGAGATGAATTATAGGGAATACATTTTCAGGAGGATGTTACAGACTTGATGGTGCAGCATAAAGAACAGTAACTCCAGAAGTTGTGACCTCAAATCCCAGGTTGGGTCATAGTTTAGCAGAACAGTGATAACACATGAATTGTGAATTGCACATTTGTGTGTTCCAAAACCTTGTTTTTACATCTGAAATGTCATGTGAAGTGTTGAAAAAACGCATGTTTTCACATGATTTTTTCACATGTGAAATGTCATATATGAATGGTTCCAAAAACACGTTTTCACATGTGAATTGTCACGTGTAGTGTTCCAAAAACATGTTTTCACATGTGAAATGTCACATAAGAGCTCAATTCGCTCTTATGTAGCAGAACATGAAATTGTGTTTTTTACATTGGGTAAAAGTGAAGACAAAGCTAGAAAATTGTATATCATACACTGCTCAAAAAAATAAAGGGAACACTTAAACAACACAATATAACTCCAAGTCAATCACACTTCTGTGAAATCAAACTGTCCACTTAATAAGCAACACTGATTGACAATAAATTTCACATGCTGTTGTGCAAATGGAATAGACAAAAGGTGGAAATTATAGGCAATTAGTAAGACACCCCCAAAAAAGGAATGGTTCTGCAGGTGGTGACCACACACCACTTCTCAGTTCCTATGCTTCTTGGCTGATGTTTTGGTCACTTTTGAATGCTGGCGGTGCTTTCACTCTAGTGGTAGCATGAGACGGAGTCTACAACCCACACAAGTGGCTCAGGTAGTGCAGCTCATCCAGGATGGCACATCAATGCGAGCTGTGGCAAAAAGGTTTGCTGTGTCTGTCAGCGTAGTGTCCAGAGCATGTAGGCTCTACCAGGAGACAGGCCAGTACATCAGGAGACGTGGAGGAGGCCGTAGGAGGGCAACAACCCAGCAGCAGGACCGCTACCTCCGCCTTTGTGCAAGGAGGTGCACTACCAGCGCCCTGCAAAATGACCTCCAGCAGGCCACAAATGTGCATCATCAACCAAGGATTTCAAGACTATAGGCTAGTTTACACTAAGGGTGTGTTCGTAAATTCAATCTGGAGTGCCAAACTGTGCTCAGAGTGTGCTGTGGGTGTTCGTAAACTCAGAGCGTTCAGAGCACACATTGGACGCTCTGGCCGAAGAGTAGGGTTGATCCGAGCGTTCTGACCTAACAACAGTCAAGCGCCCAAGCTAACTGGCTAATGTTGGCTAGCTTGCTAGCTACTTCCAAACACAAATGAGGGAACAGCTCACTCTGACCATTTTACTCACCCTAGCAGAGCTGTTTAGGCTGTTTTTATGTTATCCAGAGCATTGGTGACTGCAACTGTGCTGCTGGCAATAATTTAATTACGTTTTTTTGCCAAGGTTTACTGACACCAGTCATATTCAACGGGTGTCTGTTATTTTTGTCTGTTATTCTGCGCTCGAATTTACCAGCTACACTACCGGTCAAATGTTTTAGAACACCTACTCATTCAAGGGTTTTTCTTTATTTTTATTACTTTCTACAGTGTAGAGTAATAGTGAAGACATCAAAACTATGAAATAACACATATGGAATCATGTAGTAACCAAAGAAGTGTTAAAAAAATCTAAATATATTTTATAATTGAGATTCTTCAAATAGCCACCCTTTTCCTTGATGACAGCTTTGCACACTCTTGGCATTCTCTCAACCAGCTTCATGAGGTAGTCACCTAGAATGCATTTCAATTAACAGGTGTGCCTTGTTTATGGAATTTATTTCCTTCTTAATGCGTTAATGCGAGCCTATCAGTTGTGTTGTGACAAGCTAGGGGGGTATACAGAAGATTGGGGTAAAAGACCAAGTCCATATTATGGCAAGAACAGCTCAAATAAGCCAAGAGAAACGACAGTTCATCATTACTTTAAGACATGAAGGTCAGTCAATCTGGAAAATATCAAGAACTTCGAATGTTTCCTCAAGTGCTGTCGCAAAAACCAAGCGCTATGATGAAACTGGCTCTCATTAGGACCGCCACAGGAATGGAAGACCCAGAGTTGCTGCTGCTGCAGAGGATAAGTTCTTTAGAGTTACCAGCCTCAGAAATTGCAGCCCAAATAAATGCTTCACATAGACACATCTCAACATCAACTGTTTAGAGGAGACTGTGTGGTCGAATTGCTGCAAAGAAACCACTACTATTAAGATGCTGCTGTGCATTTTCGAGTAGCTTAATGGCAGCTTGTTCACAGGAAGGTCATGTTTACATTTCAATAACTTAGTGTTAACCACAGTAGTTACAAGTGGGTTTTTGTAAATTTCACAGCAACCTACTGTAGCTGATCCATCACACTCACTGACCTGATAGTCTGGTAGGAAAGTGAGTATTTCAATTACATGGTGACTGCTTTAAAGGAAATATCAAATCAAAATGTATTTGTCACGTGCTGAATACAACAGTGAAATGCTTACTTACAAGCCCTTAACCAACAATGCAGTTAAGAAAATACCTTAAAAAAGTCAGAGATAAAAGTAAAAAATAATTAAAGAGCAGCAGTAAAATAACAATAGCGAGGCTATATACAGGGGGTACCGGTACAGAGTCAATGTGCGGGGGAACCGGTGTCAAGATAGAGGTAATATGTACATGTAGGTAGAGTTATTAAGGTGACTATGCATAGATAATAACAGAGTGACAGCAGCATAGAAGGGGGGGGGGGGGCAATGCAAATAGTCTGGTTAGTCATTTGATTAGATGTTCATGGCTTGGGGATAGACGCTGTTTAGAAGTCTCTTGGACCTAGACTTGGCGCTCCGGTACCGCTTGCCGTGTGGTAGCAGAGAGAACAGTCTTTCACAAGGGTAACTGGAGTCTTTAATTTTTAGGGCCTTCCTGTGGCGCCGCCTGGTATAGAGGTACAGGATGGCAGGAAGCTTGGCCCTGGTGATGTACTCGGCCATACACACTACCCTCTGTAGTGCCTTGTGGTCGGAGGCCCAGCAGTTGCCATACCAGGCAGTGATGCAACACGTCAGGATGGCCTCAATGGTGCAGCTTTAACACCTTTTGAGGATCTGAGGACAAATGCCAAATCTTTTCAGTCTCCTGAGGGGTAATAGGTTTTGTCGTGCCTTCTTCACGACTGTCTTGGTGTGCTTGGACCAGGTTTGTTTGTTGGTAATGTGGACGCCAAGGAACTTGAAGCTGTCAACCTGCTCCACTACAGCCCTGTCGATGAGAATGGGGGTGTGCTCGGTCCTCATTTTCCTATAGTCCACAATCAACTCCTTTGTCTTGATCACGTTGATTGAGGGAAAGGTTGTTGTCCTTGCACCACACGGTCAGGTCTCTGACCTCCTCCCTATAGGATGTCTCATCATTGTAGGTGATCAGGCCCACAACTGTTGTGTCATCTGCAAACTTAATGATGGTGTTGGAGTCGTGCCTGGCCGTGCAGTCATGAGTGAACATGGAGTACAGGAGAGGACTGAGCACGCACCCCAGAGGGGCCCCCGTGTTGAGGATCAGCGTGGTGGATGTGTTGTTACCTACCCTTACCACCTGGTGGTGGCCAGTAAGGAAGTCCAGGATCCAATTGCAGAGGGAAGTGTTTAGTCCCAGGGTCCTTAGCTTAGTGATGAGCTTTGATCGCACTATGTCGTTGAACACTGAGCTGTAGTCAATGAATAGCATTCTCACGTAGGTGTTCCGTTTGTTCAGGTGTGAAAGGGCAGTGTGGAGTGCAGTAGAGATTGCATCATCTGTGAATCTGTTTGGGCGGTATGCAAATTGGAGTGGGTCTAGGGTTTCTGGGATAATGGTGTTGATGTGAGCCATGACCAGCCTTTCAAAGAACTTCATGGCTACAGATGTAAGTGCTACGGGTCAGTAGTCATTTAGGCAGATGACCTTAGTGTTCATGGGCACAGGGACTATGGTGGTCTGCTTGAAACATGTTGACATTACGGACTCACACAGGGAGAGGTTGAACATGTCAGTGACACAAATTGCCCGTTGGTCAGTGCATGCTCAGAGTACACGTCCTGCTAATCCGTCTGGCCCTGCGGCCTTGTGATTGTTGACCTGTTTAAAGTTCTTACTCACATCGGCTGCGGAGAGCATGATCACACAGTCGTCCGGAACAGCCAATGCTCACATGCATGTTTGTGTTACTTGCCTCGAAGCGAGCATAGAAGAAATTATTTAGCTCGTCTGGTAGACTCGTGTCACTGGGCAGCTCTCGGCTGTGCTTCCCTTTTTAGTCTTGTAATAGTTTGCAAGCCCTGACACATCCGACGAGCGTCGGAGCCGATGTAGTATGATTCGATCTTAGTCATGTATTGACACTTTGCCTGTTTGATGGTTTGTCGGAGAGCATAGCGGGATTTCTTATAAGGTTCTGGGTTAGTCCCGCTCCTTGAAACGGCAGCTCTACCCTTTAGCTCAGTGCGAATGTTGCCTGTAATCCATGGCTTCTGGTTGGGGTATGTACGTACAGTCACAGTGGGGGACAACGTCATCGATGCACTTATTGATGAAGCCAGTGACTGGTGTGGTGTACTTCTCAATGCCATCGGAAGAATCCCGGAACACATTCCAGTCTGTGCTAGCAAAACAGTCCTGTAGCTTAGCATCTGCTTCATCTGACCAATTTTTTATTGCCCAAGTCACTGGTGCTTCTTGCTTTAGTTTTTGCTTGTAAGCAGGAATCAGGAAGATAGAATTATGGTCAGATTTGCCAAATGGATGGCGAGGGAGAGCTTTGTATGCGAAGTAAAGCTGGTCTAGAGTTTTACACATTTTACATGCTGGTAGAAATTAGGTCAAATTGATTTAAGTTTCCCTGCAAACCTCTAACGCCTACCAAACCCGGATCCGGGAGCACCCCCATCACAAAAGCTGACTAGCATAGCCTAGCCTAAAGCCACAGGGATATCATATAATAAAATGTTCATGAAATCACAAGTCAAAGACACCAAATGAAAGATACACATCTTGTGAATAAAGCCATAATTTCTGATTTTTAACATGTTTTACAGGGAAGACATAATATGTAAATCTATTAGCTAACCACGTTAGCAAAAGACACCACTTCCATATTCCACCATTTTTTTTACTCCATCAGCAGCTATCTCAAATTCGACCAAATAAAGATATAAATAGCCACTAACCAAGAAACAACCTCATCAGATGACAGTCTGATAACATATTTATTGTATAGCATAGGTTTTGTTAGAAAAATGTGCATATTTCAGGTATAAATCAGAGTATACTATTGCAGCCCCCATCACAACTCTCACTAAAACGACTAGAATAACTACAGAGACCATAGTGTATTAGCTAATTACTCATCATAAAACATTTCTTAAAAATACACAGTGTGCAGCAGATGAAATACACAGATCGTGTGAATCAAGACAATATTTCAGATTTTCTAAGTGTTTTACAGCGAAAACACAATATAGCGTTATATTAGCTTAGCACAATAGCAAACATTACAACAGCATTGATTCAAGCCAAGCATAGCAATAACGTATAAACCACCAAAATATATAAATTTTTTCACTAACCTTCTCAGAATTCTTCAGATGACAGTCCTGTAACATCATATTACACAATTCATATAGAGTTTATTCGAAAATGTGCATATTTAGCGGCACAAATCGTGCTTATACATTGAGAATAGTGTCCAAAATCTCAAGCAATCTGTCCGGCGCCATCTTGGAACGGCACCTATTCTTATCGAAAACTATTCATAAACTTGACTAAAAAAATACAGGTTGGACAGCAATTGAAAGACAAATTAGTTCTTAATGCAATCGCTGAATTACATTTTTAAAATTATCGTTACTGCGCAATACAGGCTGGGATAACGCAAGGCTACACTGCAAGAAATGGCGTCTCATGCATTTTACTTTTTTCAACAGAACAATGAATTAACAGCATAAAGACTGCTTACTAGCTGAGCTTCCATCAGAATCTTGGGCAAGGTGTCCTTTCTTCAAAACAATCGTCTTTTGGCTGAAAGATGTCCTCTTGTCCTGTCGAATTAGCCGCTAACGTTAGCCACCCACTGGAGAGGAGTCCAACTCGTGAACGCGCGTCACATTGAAATCCAGGAAAATCACTATAAACTGCTATAAGTCAGTTTAAATTAACTACCATATGATGTCTTTAACACCTATAACGAATAAAAACATGACCGGAGATATAGAACTACTAAAACGAAAGCGTTTGCAGGACGCCATTGTGATGTCTTCATGCGTCAAGCGCACCGTTGAAAAGGACGGTACTTCCTGTTCCACGGTCTTATATAAGGTCCCAGATTGCGCAATCCACTCCATTCAAATTCTCACCGCTTACTGACATATAGAGGAAGGCGTATGCAGTGCATGTACCCTCATAGCTTACATTGGGACTTATAAACTGACCCCAGAACAGGGACCTTGATTTCTGCAATCTCACTCCCTGACAAGAAATGTGCTGCAGAATGAGTTCTGTTTCACTCAGAGAAATAATTCAAACGGTTTTAGAAACTAGAGAGTGTTTTCTATCCAATAGTAATAATAATATGCATATTGTACGAGCAATAATTGAGTACGATGCAGTTTAATTTGGGCACTATTTTTTCCAATGGTGAAACAGCGCCCCCATATTGACAAGAAGTTAATGTCCCCGGCCACTAGGAGTGCCGCCTCTGGATGAGCATTTTTCGTGTTTGCTTATGGCCGTATACAGCTCATTGAGTGCAGTCTTAGTGCCAGCATTGGTTTTTGTTGGTAAATGGAGAACTACGAAGATCTACATCATGAGATGCTCTTCCTCAGGCGAGCAAAACTTTGAAACGTCCTTAGATTTCCTGCATGAGATCACGTGTGCACATGTGAAATTAATGTTTTTTTTTCCATAGAGGGTATCTGGAGACAATCTCATACATATTGTTCCCACCCCACAGTAACCCATAACCCTTAATAACCTGTCCCCTCCCCAACCCCACAGTATCTAACCCTTTTTGACCCCCCGTGCCCCCCTTTACTTACCTGTCTCCCTTCCTCCTCTTCCCCTCAGTATATAGAGACCATCTCGTCACGGCAGAGTGACATGCAGAAGTTCATCGCTGATGGCTGCAGAGAGGCCCTCCTGGAGGAGAAGAGACGATTCTGCTTCCTGGTTGACAAACACTGCACGTTCTCTTACCATGTCACCACCTTCCACGAGAAGGTACTGCAGTACTGCACAGAAGGGTCCTTTAGTTAACCTTTAGTTAACCTTTAGTCCTTTAGTTAACATTTAGTCCTTTAGTTAAGCTTGTCTTAAAGGTAGACTCAGTGATATGGCATCATCATACACAGCGGGGAGAATTCACATCATCAACAACAGAATTTAAATCCACCAGAATGGACACTATTGGTTGTCCCAGATTTGTGCCCTCCCTTGAGGCATCATGCCCACCTTGGGGTTGATATGGCTGAGATGCTATGTGTTGTTCAGCACTGCAACCCCTGCTCCTCCTAACCTGGCCATATAAGTCAATGGTTACCAGTGTTGGGATTAGTTACTTGGAAAAGTAATACATTACATATCACTTGTTATATTTAACACAAGTAACATGTTACTTTAAAATATTACTTTGTGTGGAACGTAATGCGTTCTTTCATGAAAAACATCTCCAAATCTCGCTGTTTGTTTGAATGTTGAGGGAGCAAGGCAAGCAGCGTGCGCTTTACCAAAGATAGGCTATTTACTAATTCTGGTTTGATCACTAGTTTCTCCTTAAATCTGTGGCGGTGCTTTCCTGTGCTAGACTTCAAGTGCTGCGCTATATATGGGCTGCTTGATTATCTATATATAGAGTAGGCTTACATCGGTACAGCTTTCCTATCTTTTCATTCAAAATCTTTCTTTCAAGCCGCCAGTTCTGGTTATAAACCACAAGTACAGTCGTGGCCAAAAGTTTTGAGAATGACACAAATATTAACTTTCACAAAATCTGCTGCCTCAGTTTGTATGATGGCAATTTGCATATACTCCAGAATGTTATGAAGAGTGGTCAGATGAATTGTCCCTCTTTGCCATGCAAATGAACTGAATCCCCAAAAAACATTTCCACTGCATTTCAGCCCTGCCACATAAGGACCAGCTGACATCATGTCAGTGATTCTCTCGTTAACACAGGTGTGAGTGTTGACGAGGACAAGGCTGAAGATCACTCTGTCATGCTGATTGAGTTTGAATAACAGACTGGAAGCTTCAAACGGAGGGTGGTGCTTGGAATCATTGTTCTTCCTCTGTCAATCGTGGTTAACTGCAAGGGAACACGTGCCGTCATCATTGCTTTGCACAAAAAGGGCTTCACAGGCAAGGATCTTGCTGCCAGTAAGATTGCACCTAAATCAACCATTTATCGGATCATCAAGAACTTCAAAGAGAGCGGTTCAACTGTTGTGAAGAAGGCTTCAGGGCGCCCAAAAGAGTCCAGCAAGCGCTAGGACCGTCTCCTAAAGTTGATTCAGCTGCGGGATCGGGGCACCATCAGTACAGAGCTTGCTCAGGAATGGCAGCAGGCAGTTGTGAGTGCATCTGCATGCACAGTAAGGCGAAGACTTTAGGAGGATGGCCTGGTGTCAAGAAGGGCAGCAAAGAAGCCACTTCTCTCCAGGAAAAACATCAGGGACAGACTGATATTCTGCAAAAGGTACAGGGATTGGACTATTGAGGACTGGGGTAAAGTCATTTTCTCTGATGAATCCCCTTTCCGATTGTTTGGGGCATCCGGAGAAAATCTTGACCGGAGAAGACAAGGTGAGCGCTATCATCAGTCCTGTGTCATGCCAACAGTAAAGCGTCCTGACAACATTCATGTGTTGGGTTGCTTCTCAGCCAAGAAAGTGGGCTCACTCACAATTTTGCCTAAGAACACAGCCATGAATAAAGAATGGTACCAACACATCCTCCGAGAGCAACTTCTCCCAACCATCCAGGAACAGTTTGTTGACGAACAATGCCTATCCCAGCATGATGGAGCACCGTGCCATAAGGCAAAAGTGATAACTAAGTGGCTCGGGGAACAAAACATTAATATTTTGGGTCCATGGCCAGGAAACTCCCCAGACCTTAATCCCATTGAACTTGTTGTTAATCCTCAAGAGGCAGGTGGACAAACAAAAACCTATGAATTCTGTCAAACTCCAAGCATTGATTATGCAAGAATGGGCTGCCTTCAGTCAGGATGTGGCCCAGAAGTTAATTGTCAGCATGCCAGGGCGGATTGCAGAGGTCTTGAAAAAGAAGGGTCAACACTGCAAATATTGACTCTTTGCATCAACTTCATGTAATGGTCAATTAAAACCTTTGACACTTATGAGATGCTTGTAATTATACTTAAGTATTCCATAGTAACATCTGACAGAAATATCTAAAGACACTGAAGCAGCAAACTTTGTGGAAATTTAAATTTGTGTCATTCTCAAAACTTTTGGCCATGACTGTACACAGACCCATAGAGATCAAATCAAATTTTTTGGGTCACATCCACATGGTTAGCAGATGTTATTGCGAGTGTAGCGAAATGCTTCTGCTTCTAGATCCGACAGTGCAGCAGTATCTAACAGGTAATATCTAACCATTCCACAACGAAACCTAATATCTAATCATTCCACAACAAAACCTAATACATACAATTTAGTAAAGGAATGGGATAAGAATATATAAGTATAAAATATATGGATGAGCAGTGACAGAGCGGCTAAGATGCAATAGATAGTAAAGAATAGATAGTGAAGGATACAGTACACATTATATACATATGAGATGAATAACAAGAGATAAGTAAACATTCTTAAAGTGGCATTGTTAAAGTGACTAATGTTCCATTTATTAAAGTGTCCAATGATATCAAGTCTGTAGATGGGCAGCCACCTCTGTGCTAGTGGTGGCTGTTTAACAATCTGATGGCCTTGAGATAGAAGCTGTTTTTCAATCTCTCTGTCACAGTTTTGATGCACCTGTACTGACCTCGCCTTCTGGATGGAAGCGCCTTTTTCGCCACACTGTCTGTGTGTGTGAACCATTTCAATTTGTAGGTGATATGAACACTGAGGAACTTAACTTTCCACCTTCTCCACTGCTGTCCCATCGATGTGGATAGAGGGGTGCTCCCTTTGCGGTTTCAATCATCAAGTCCACAATCATCTCTTTTGTTTTGCTGAAATTGAGTGAGGTTATTTTCCTGACAGCACACTCCGAGGGCCCTCACCTCCTCCCTGTAGGCTGTCTCATTGTTGTTGGTAATCAAGCCTAACACTGTTATCATCTGTAAACTTGAGGATTTAGTTGGAGCCGTGCATGGCCTCACAGTCGTGGGTGAACAGGGAGTTAAGGAGGGACCTGAGAATGCCCCCTTGTGGGGCCCCAGTGTTGAGGATCAGTGGAGTGGAGATGTTGTTTCCTACCTTCACCACCTGGGTGTGGCCCGTCAGGAAGTCCAGGACCCAGTTGCACAGGGCAGGGTCGAGACCCAGGGTCTCAAGCCTAATGACGAGTTTTGAGGGTACTAATGTGTTGAATGCTGAGCTGTAGTCAATGAACAGCATTCTTACGGTAGGTATAGGTATTCCTATAGGTATTCCTCTTGTCCAGATGGGATAGGGCAGTGTGATGGCGATTGCATGATCTGTGGACTTATTGGGGCGGTAAGAAAATTGATGAAGTGGGTCTAGGGTGCCAGGTAGGGTAGAGGTGATATGATCCTTGACTAGTCTCTCAAAGCACTTCATGATGACAGAAGTGAGAGCTACGATAGTAATTTAGTTCAGTTACCTTCGCTTTCTTGGGAACAGGAACAATGGTGGCCCTCTTGAAGTATATGGGGACAGCAGACTGGGATAAGGATTGATTTAATATGTCCGTAAACACACCAGCCAGCTGGTCTGTGCATGCTCTGAGGACGTGGCTAGGGATGCCGTATGGGCCAGCAGCCTTGCAAGGGTTAACACGTTTAAATCTTTTACTCATGTCGGCCACAGAGGAGGAGAGCCCACAGTCTTTGGTAGTGGGCCGCGTTGGTTGGCACTGTATTGTCCTCAAAGCGCTCAAAGAAGTTGTTTAATTTGTCTGGAAGCAAGACGTCGATGTCGGAGCTGGTTTTCTATTTGTAATCCGTGATTGTCTGTAGACCCTGCCACATATGTCTCGTGTTTGAGCCGTTGAATTGCGACTCCATTTTGTCTCTATACTGACGATTTGCTTTTTTCATTGTCTTATGAAGGGACTACCTACACTGTTTGTATTTGGTCATATTTCCAGTCGCCTTGCCATGATTGAATGGGTGGTACGTGCTTTCAGCTTTGCACAAATGCTGCCATCAAGCCACGGTTTCTGGTTAGGGAATGTTTTAATAGTCACAGAGGGTACATCTCCTATACACTTCCTTATATACTCGCTCACCGAGTCAACGTATACGTTATTATCCGAGGCTATCCGGAACATATCCCAGTCTATGTGATCAAAGCAATCTTGAAGCGTGGAATCCAATTGGTCAGACCAGCGTTGGATAGACCTAAGCACGGGCGCTTCCTGTTTTAGTTTCTGCCCATAGGAGGGGAGCAACAAGATGGAGTCATGGTCAGTTTTGCCAAAGGAGGGCGGGAAAGGGCCTTGTATGCATCGCGGAAGTTAGAGTAGCAATGGTCGAGTGTGTTACTCGCTGGTGGTCAACAATCAATATGCTGATAGAATTTAGGTAACCTTGTTCTCAAATTAGCTTTGTTAAAATCCCCAGCTACAATAAATACACCTCAGGATATATGGTTTCCAGTTTGTATAAAGTCCAGTGAAGTTCCTTGATGGCCTTCTTGGTATCTGCTTGCGGGGGGATATAAACGGCTGTAACGATAACCGAGGAGAGTTCTCTTGGGAGATAATACGGTCTGCATTTGATTGTGAGAAATTCTAGGTCAGGTGAACAAAAGGACTTATGGTGTAATTGTAACAACATACAGAAACCTGAGTCGTTAATCATGAAACATACACCCCCCGCCCTTCTTCTTACCGGAGAGATGTTTGTTCCTGTCGGCGTGATGCACTGAAAATCCTGTTGGCTGTATGGACTCCGAAAGCATGTCCCCAGCTAGCCGTGTTTCCATGAAATAGAGTATGTTACAATCCGGGATATCTCTTTGGAAAGCAACTCTTGCCCAGATTTCGTAGACTTTGTTAAATAGGGACTGTACATTAGTGAGTAATATCCTCTGGAGCGGTGGGTGGTGTGCGCACATCCGAAGCCTCACTAGAAGACCGCTCCGGCACTCTCTCCTCCAGGGGCGTTGTTTTGGGTTGGCCTCTGGAATCATCTCAAAAGCCCTGGGAGGTGCAGACCAAGGATCCGCTTTGGGAAAGTTTTATTCCTGGTCTTTGTGCTGGTAAATTGACATCTCTCTGATATCCAATAGTTATTCCCTGTTGTATGTAATAACACTGGACTAACAATGTAATAAATAATACATAAATAACAAAATACTGCACAGTTTCCTAAAGACTTGAAGCGAACCTGCCATCTCTATCGACGCCATCTAGGGCACACTTGCCACTAGGCGGGAAATCCCTCTATGGGCTTTGCTATCACAGAAGCGATCGATGGCAAAATCAGACGTGCACCCTCTATACCTTTCTATGGACAGCAGGTGTCATGGCATTTCTCCAAACAGCCTTTCTCCGCTTGCTCAACTACTAAATGAGGAAACAAGTCGATATCAGATCATGGAAACACGTACCCGGTAGAGATATGATTCTGAAAGGTCCTCACACATTGTTTGACAAAGTAACTGTAGTAATACTACCCTGTTTGAACAAGTAAGATGTGACTTTACTCCATCCCCCAACACGGCTGGTTATGAATGCTTTATAAAGCTTTATTATTCCTTTATAACCTGTTTGTATCTATCTGCCCTGTAGGCCAAAGAGCTGCTGGCAGTGAAGCTGCCCAGCTGGCAGGATAAATGCAAAGATGCCACCAAGGTCCCCGACACAGTATTGACCATGCTAGAGGGTCTCCGCACCCCCATGTCTGGGACCCCAGAAGCCTCGCCTCTCGTCGAACGCTACAACAGGGTGAGTGGGATGTCAGAGTGTGACGTTATGGCAGTTATTACATTGTTGTTACAATACTATTACAAGAGAAGGACAACATATAATCATTCACCTCTTTGTTTGGTTTCAAGACTTGCCTCTTCTCATAAGTGTGACCAACCGGGACAATTTGGTCTTATGTAGCAAAATTTGAAATTGTGTTTTTTAAATTGGATAAAAGTAGAGATTCCGAGCTAGAAAATGGTATATCATACACTACAGTTGAGGAACAATGGGAAAGTAATTCTGCTTTGAAAGTTGATAAACTTGTAACCTCACATTCAAGAAAATGGCCCTTGTTTTGGTACATCTACAGAAGAGCTCTTCTTTGTCTACATCCATTCAGCATCGTTAACACCCTCTTAAGCCTTAGCCCCACCTATCTCTTTAAGGGTTCACATGTGATGCCATGTGCTAAACAGAGTGAGTAGAGTAGTGTACTAAACAACCAACGATTTCAAGACTAAAGACTGATTTATACTACATCTATCGACATGTCTGTAGACAGTTGTTGCAGTGACATAATGAACATTCTATTGTCGTCCGACATCAAACTTAACTTGTCGTTATGAAAAAGTAGAAACACAAAAACGAAAGGCTGCATGATATCAGCAGCGTGGTGGTCCAAAATAGCATAACTGGTGTATTTTAACACCAATAAACCCACCCGTTTTTAAACATTTTTCAGTATATGTCAATCTAGCAAACCAGGCAAGTGAAAGCAACTTTCTAAACAATGTTTTGGTTAGTTTCTAGCTTGTCAGCTGGCTAGCCAGTTCAAACAATGACCATGCCATATGGCTGACGACGTCTTAACTTTAGCTAATTTGTATTCATTATTACAGGCAAATAAACTCACAATAAGATCATTATTTACAAGTTAATGGCAAGCTAATTACAGAAAATAGCTTACAGTTGTAAGTGTGACGAAATAAAAGCAGGGCATTCTACAGGAGAGTTTTCAAACTTGAACACTGTCTCGTTGGCCTAACGTTATATTTTAATTTGACTTTGGTGCAGGTCATGTTGTTCTTCACATTACCGTCAGGTAAATACACACTATATCAAATACAATCTAAGTTTTTTTGTCACATTGCACAGCATAGATAGGTGTAAACGACACTGAAATGGTTACTTGCATAGTAGAGTCTTTTGTTTAAGCATGTAACTAGCTAAACTATGAACCATAATCGCAACTCATAACGTTACTACCCTGCATGAATCTGCAGGTAGCTAAAGCTAATCAACTAGGTTCAAAGTTAGCTAGCTAGGTAACATTAGGATATAACTAGGAATGCAAATGGCTCTGAGATACAAACAATATTATTACTATTACTAGCGAGCCAGCTAACAGTATGCTTTAACTTGCAATGAAAACGACTTTCTGACAAAAATGTATAATATCTGAAAATGTAGCTAGCTAGACTCTCTTACCCGTGTACATGGATAAACGCTTCTCCCTCTGTCACAGATGCCATGGTTGCCCTTAGTTTGAAGATGTAATCCGTAGACAGGAGTTTTATACAGCCTTCTGTGTGTTCTCTTTTCGACTCCCTCCAGATATTTGCAATCAAATGCCCAAATTTTCTCCGTCTTCTTAGGTATCATACTCTGCTTCCACCAGGTATTCCACTGATTTCAAAACTCGGTCCTCTAGAAAGTGGAGAGAATTAGCAACACTTTTGCAGTTCTTCGTGATATCTTTTTTTAAAAACATGTTAGAAAGGACTACCTACACATACTGAGCAGCTTATGTTATAGACAGAAGCGTGCATGTCCAGCCCATCCATTATCTCAGCCAATCCAAAAAAAAAAGATGTTTAAAATAAATGTTTATGTTCAAATGCCTCTCCTGGGAAGTAGTGACGCGCGACATACGCCTAGTTTCCTAAAACGAGTCACAAATGGTATTTGCTCTTCTGGATGCATTGCATGTACTGTGGCTTTCATGTTTTATGTTTTCTCTGTCCTCAGAACAACAGGGACCCGATGGTTCCCCCACCAGCCCCCCAGCTGAAGGCCCAGACCAGTCCACTGGCTAATATGTTCAACCAGGACGTCCCCCACGCCTCCTTCACATCCACATCTACATCTACATCAGACCACAACTCAGGTACTACTGCAGCCTCACACCTTAGGCTTCAGTCTTTGGATTGAAGTTTGAATATGTGTTACATTGTGTGTATAGTTGTACTCTGTATAAAAAAAATTGAAAATATAATGTTTTGGTAGCTGTTAGTTAAGACAGAGATTCTGTTTAGCTTTATGAGTCCCATACCTCTTTCCCCATGTAAGTATGCTGCCTTTAGTAATCTGATCAATACAAATTGATAAAAAACATGACAGTATAGCATTTGGTGGCTGTCCTAATCTACATGTAATCTTGTTTGGAAATATTTAATCTTGTGCGCTGGGACATTATTGAGTACGTCTGCTCGACAGAATATATACGGAAATCTTAAAAGAAGGTTCAGGATGGCATCTTAATTTCCTTCAAGTTGTGCTGCATGTATCCTTTAATCCTGCTAATGTATCTATTCTTCATCTAGTGTTTGTTCTCCATGTCTTCTCTTATTGAATGTCTAAATTACACAGAAGGTTCTGCTGCAAAACCAATTCCCTTCTTTAATGATGCAATAGTTCTTCTCCGTGTGGCCATTTAGACCAGGGTTATAAATCACTAGCTATAAGCCATGTCTCGTTCCTCCGTGATATACTTATCCATGTCTTATTTTGAACTCTGCTATTGTAAATATAAAATATTTCAGCGAGTTCTTGCTGTCTTTCTACATTTTGATAATAAAACATATTGAAATTGAACTTTGACCTTCCAGACCAGGGCAGTATGGAGAACAGTGGAAGCCTGTCTCTATCCCAGTCAGTGTCGATGGGTTCTGGGCTGAACGTGGGCAGGAAGCCACGGGTCAGGACCATCTTCCCCCACACGGCCGGCAACAACGACACACTCCTGTCCTTTGATGATGGTGACATCATCATACTGCTCATCAAGGAGGAGAAGGACGGATGGCTATACGGAGAGCTGGAGAAGACCCGGCAGTAAGTCACTTCATGAAGCATTATTACACCTTTATAAACGCTTTCTAGCCTGGAGAAGACATGGCAGTAAGTCACTATTTACTGGTTATTAAGGGTTTATGAGGCTTTATGAAGTTTTATTACACATTTATAGAGGCTTATTGACCTGGCAGTGAGTCACTGTGTTGAGATCTTGTTCAACTTTATTACAATTTTACAAAGATTTATTACACCCTAATTAAGGCTTATTAACCAGGAGAAGACTCGGACGCAGATCTAAGGTCTCTCAGTGAAGTTATGCAATCTGTCACAGTGCTAGAGGTTATACCACTATTACCCTAAGCTTGCTAGCTACCACAACTGTAGGCGGTAGAAAGTAACTGAGCTCTTAGGGACACATGGCTTTGCTCTCCATCTTGTTGGTGGCCTCACTTGGCTGGTTGGTTTTTTGGGACATATAATGATGAATGTTGATGTGGAAACGCAACAAGAAATTCAACGTGTGAGAGGGTGGTGAGGGGTTGTTAAAAGGTAGTTTGGTCAAACCACACCTTTGAAAGACCATTGGCGATTGTGATTTCTACTCATACACAGACTGTGTGGAGAGAAAAGGATGAATGCCAACCCCTCTTCTTGAAACGCCATCTTTGTTTATGTTCTTTCATCTCTAAATACAGTGAAGGTGGAGCGTGGTACCAGCTGAATGTAGCGCACCCATTATCTTTTGTTAAGGCCACAGAGACCGATGGCTCAAAGCCAACTTAGTAATTATGTGTTTATGCTTTTATGGCTAGTCTACTGTATGGCTGTATCTCCCTTCTTCTAGCTGTTCATTAAAGTCATTAGTGCTCATATGTACGTGAACGATCAGGGAGAGAGAGCCAGATAAGATGAGGGACAGAGTCTGACAGACCAACCAACCTGCACATGTCCTCTATGCTAATTGTTATTGTTCAATGTATGGTTATTTTGACCCTTGGTTGTTGTTGTTACTGTTGTCCCATTGACAATATTGATTATTAATTATGTTAATATTGTAAATCTCCAAAGTAAGCTTTGCATCTCAAAAAATATGTACATATTTAGATCATGCCTATAAAGGGGGGGAGAGAAGAGAGAGATTTAAGCTTTAAGCAGAGATCTGCTTAAAGCTTAAAGCTTAAAGCTGTCTGCCTACTGACATTTTCTTTCTGAAACAAATTAGCAAAGAAAGTCAATTTCCTGTCCCTTTGGCATAGACAGACATTATTACAGCTTTGGGAGTTTAATTTTATATCTAGGCAAGTCAGTTATGATCAAATTCTTACTTACAATGACAGACTAGGAACAGTGGGTTAACTGTCTTGTTCAGGGACAGAACAACAGATTTTTACCTTGTCAGCTCAGGGATTTGATCTAGCAACCTTTCAGTTACCGGCCCAACACTCTAACCACTAGGCTACCTAGTGGATGAAATTGAAGTTGCTTTTAATGTTATCAGTGACAGGTTGTCAAGGACAGGGACTTGGAACATACAAGTAAACAGAGAAATGTTGTTTCTTAGCAACCCATTTAAAATTAGTATAATATTTGAGATTATAAAAAAATTGATATTTACTCACTTGGGAACAATTTCTGTACTTCTCAACTTGAAACAGTGTTTTTGAAGCTGAATCTATCATATGTTTGATGTGTGTTTGACATACCTTCAGGGACATTTGGCTTACTGCAAGTGAGAAGAACTGTTCTTTTTAGTTGTGATGTTCTTCATTGTTGTTTTATTGGGCTAATATTTTGGTGTGTCTGTGTTTGTTTCAGGCGGGGCTGGTTTCCCTCATCTTACTGCCGACCTTACAATGAACCACTGATCTCAAACAGGTAAGACACATATAGCCATGTGATGATCTTATGATATTGCTTACACCTACCCTCTCAAATCTATAGCAGGCTTTCAAGAAGTGTCTAGAAACAAGGTTATTTTGGGCCAGGTAAAGTCCTAACATTTGTGTCTATGTCTACAGTTTGGGGACACCGGTGCGTCGTCTGAGTGTGGCCAGTCTTCCGGAACAGGAAGAGGAGGAGCCTGTTTTGCTGCCGCCGCCAGACTACAGTGACAGGACAGGGAGCAGCCCTTTCAGCCTGGTCAGCGCCTCCACACCCTCACCCAAAAACACGGTCAGAACCCAGTCATCCCTTCCACATTCTTACCTAACAATACAGTCAGCAGGTCACCTTAAAGTGAAAAACACAGTTTGTTGGACTCATTTCAACGTTAAACCACCTACAAGGTCTCTGAAACGTCTGAACAACTTTAATTTTGATGTTGTATGTTAGGCCATATGCTGGGAAACGGTCTCCTTAGGGTGAACGTTAAACCTTCACCCTCTCCTCAGGTTTACATTTGGCTGATCTAATGTGGAAGAGATTTTATTTGTGTATTTTCACGTGGGCTAGTTAGGGAAGGACTCCCACCACCAAGCACACTTTAAGCTAGGTTATGACAGAAACAAGGCCTAAATGTCTTGATGCTGCCACTGATAATTGAGAGAGAGAAATAAAAATATATTTAAAAAATGCTCCCTGCCTGGTTTTGTCTCTGTGCAGGAATGAAGGAGGGAAGACTCCCATAGCTGCCCATTCACCCTCACTCCTGGACACTGTCTGCCCTCTAGTGTAGTGGTTGTGTTAGGGCAGGCTATTCTTGGAATAGGTTGAGGAGGCCAACAGGATAATTTTTTGCAGTGCAAAAACTAAATTCTCTGAAAGTGACCCATGTGTTATGTTTGCCCTGACCGTTGGTGAATCTATTCAATCTATTCTGCTGATTGATAACAGCCTTATCCACTGTTAGATTGGATCAAAACATCAGATAAGGATAGAAAATGAACACAACTTACTTTCTGAGAGTGCTGGTAATTGTTGGTTCAATAGATACACATTTATACATCCTAAATGACCTCAAACATAGCTACGTAATCAGTTAACCGTCTGTTTTAAAACTATCTTCATCACACTCACTTGCTTGGGGTTTCGATAAGATTTCCATCTACTCAGAGAAGAGGTGTGCTGTGTGCTGGCCTTTCCAGACATTCTAGATTCCTGACACCCAGCATGAGATCATGGCACTCTCTGTCTCCATACATCCCAGAGTTCTTCACTGAGGAGTGATACAACACTGACAGCTGCAGGGGGATAATGCAGCATGTAGTAAATATACACAGCATGTATCATGACGTAAGTGTTTCTCTTTCTTTTTGTTAATAGATCTCTCTACCCAATGAGGTTGGAAAGGTTCCCTTTCTGGGGTAAGTTTTATAATAACTCTTATAACAATATAACCTCTCACATGATTTTGATGGGAAATAATAATGAATTCACATATGACAATGTTTTTTTTAAATTATATTTTCTAGAGGTGGGAATCCCTTTGCCACTGTCAAACTGAGACCTACAGTGACCAACGACAGATCAGCACCCAACGTCTAATAACCAGAGCTCATCCAGACAGAGGAATGATAAAACACCACCAACACTACAGAATCACAGTCCAACAAGATGTCCAGAAAGCATGGATTCTACTCCGCTTCAGCAAACCAGCTCCGTTGTAGCCAGCTCCGTTGTAGCCAGCTCCGTTGTAACCAGCTCCGTTGTTACTAGCTCCGTTGTAGCCGAGCCAGCTCCGTTGTAGCCAGCTCCGTTGTAACTAGCTCCGTTGTAGCCGAGCCAGCTCCGTTGTAGCCAGCTCCGTTGTAGCCAGCTCCGTTGTAGCCAGCTCCGTTGTAACCAGCTCCATTGTACCCGAGCCAGCTCCGTTGTTACTAGCTCCGTTGTTACTAGCTCCGTTGTTACTAGCTCCGTTGTAACCAGCTCCGTTGTTACTAGCTCCGTTGTTACTAGCTCCGTTGTTACTAGCTCCGTTGTTACTAGCTCCGTTGTAACCAGCTCCGTTGTTACTAGCTCCGTTGTTACTAGCTCCGTTGTTACTAGCTCCGTTGTTACTAGCTCCGTTGTTACTAGCTCCGTTGTTACTAGCTCCGTTGTTACTAGCTCTGTTGTAACCAGCTCCGTTGTTACTAGCTCCGTTGTTACTAGCGCCGTTGTTACTAGCTCTGTTGTAGCCAGCTCTGTTGTTACTAGCTCCGTTGTAACCAGCTCCGTTGTTACTAGCTCCGTTGTTACTAGCTCCGTTGTTACTAGCTCCGTTGTTACTAGCGCCGTGGGTAGCCAGCTCCGTGGGTAGCCAGCTCCGTGTGTAGCCAGCTCCGTGGGTAGCCAGCTCCGTTGTTACTAGCTCCGTTGTAGCCAGCTCCGTTGTAGCCAGCTCCATTGTAACCAGCTCCGTTGTAGCCAGCTCCATTGTAAAACAGAGTAGTGAAGTGACAATGATTATGGGCAGTGCTGAAACATAATAAAATCCAGGCTACCTTCCTGACTCTTTAGCGTTCAGATTGTTTTTTAAATAAATATATATACAGTCGCTAATGAAAGTCTACACACCCGTTGCAGAGTCTTCAAAGTGTGTTGCCTTAAACTGTAATCTACAAAGGGAATAAATGTTTTTTTCTACTGACCTGACGCCTTACAACCTACTTCACATTTTCAGACTGAAAGATAAATTATACAACACCCCAGAGTTAATACTGGGTGGAAGCAACTTTGGCAGCCGTTACAGCTGGGAATCATTTGTTGTTCTATTAGGGCAACATTTATCCATTGTTTTGGCAAAATTGCTCAAGCTCATTACATTTGGTTGGGAGTCATTGATGGACACCAATATTCAAACCTTGTCTTTGATTTTCAAACAAAGTTAAGTCAGGACTGAGAGTGGACTACTGAGGAACACTCAACACCTCTTGGAAAACATTTTGGCGTCTAAGGCATTAACATTTGTGTAATTGTTCCGCAAAAACAAAAACAACTATCCCAGGGTTAGGTTTTCAGAAGACTGAGGCAGGGTTTCCTCTAACTTCTTACCTGGACTTTGCTCCTTTCATATTTATTTTGCTCGTGACAAACTCCCCAGTCCCTGCCGTTGACAAGCATACCTATAACATGAGTTATATGATCATTTACTGATCTTGAGCAATTTTGACAAAAACGATGGATATATATTTCCCTAAGAGTTGTCGAGAGTTGATAGAATCTTATTCCAAATTATTCACAGCTGTAATGGCTGCCAACAGTGTTTCCATCAAGTATTAACTCTGGGGTGTGAAGACATACACAATCAAGACTTTTTTTATTTTATTTTTTTATTCATTTTGAACACTTTCTATAATTTCTTTCACTGAAAATGTGGATTAGGTTGTGTACATCGGTAGGAAGGCAAAATTATTATTAGTTTATTTTTGTAATATTTTTTTACAAAATGTGAAGACTGCGAAGGGTGTATTGACCTTCACTAGCACTGTATTCTGTCTGTAGTAGTTGTAGGAATGAGGAACAGGGACACTAGTTGGGGAAAGAAGTGCTACATTTTTTGCCATATTTATTTTTTCATTATTACGTAACCATTTTTCAATGGGGAGGCTACTATTTATGCATATGTTTTAAACAAATTAGAGATGTATCATTTTTTTAAATTAATTGAATCTTAAAAAAGTCTACTCAGCCCCTACTAAGTGTATTGAGTGTAAACAGTGAGAGTTTATGGAAGAATGAATATAGCTCATGTAAGTTATGTTTAAAATGAACATACGTGATTTTTGATTAGCCATAGAATATTAAATGAATGTATGCTGAATGGGGAATGGATTGACATATGGACTCTGCTATGCTATTTCTTCATCGTTTTAAAAGTATTTTTTTTCATACTTGTTTAAAGGTTCATGATGTTTATTGTTTAAAGGTTCATGATGTTTATAAGGTTGTAAGGAGACAATTTTTCTTTGGTTTTTTTTCATGGTAAGCTGAAGACTGTGTTTTACAAATACACAATTTTTGTAAATCACAATAACACTGTTATTGGTAGAAATAGCGTATGAACCATGCAGTATATTGAACGAGTATATAGGTTTTTCTCTTCCTTCAGTGTAGAGGAATTCATGATACACACTGCTGTCCATGATAATTGACGATTCCCAGATACGTTTATGGTTCCTCTTCTATCTCTGTTCAGATACTGATGTGTATTCTGTCATTCTCCAAAGGTGACAAGGAAAATGCTTTACCATGGTATTCTGTAGACTGAAGTTATGTTATCTCACAGTTAAACAGGATAAACCGTACATGGTCTTTATTTTTAACTATTTTTTTATTCATGTATTGTCTTTGCAATTTACTGCCATAACCTACTGAATATCTGTATGAAGATTGTATAACTGAAAATGTTGTATGTCCCTTAATACATGAGATGAAATTGAGAATTTGGTTGTCTTTTATTGAATGAGACGTTTTTATTTTATATTGAACGAATGAGTAGGCTACCATTCTTTCCTGACCCATAGTAAATAGCTTTAAGTTATGTCCATTTGATTACCATAAACACTCACATTAATGTCTAAATAAAGATGTATATGTTTACCACTAGAGTCTGTTTGCATTGCTACTTTGTTGGTCATAAGACACATTTAGAAGGAAAAGCATGACACAATGCTGAGGGATTGTCATTAGGACATTACTGTCCATTATGTCCACTCTCTACTCCTAGAGGTTATATCTTGTGTGTGTGTGTGTGTGTGTGTGTGTGTCAATGCGGAGCTATACAGAGCCCTCTGCATTGTCACAACATTTGGTCACAACATTTGAGAGGCGCACGACGATGCCGTACAGAGCTCATGTTGGCCTCTGCGTGCCTCCAGAGGATTCGCAATTGCGTCACACCATTCATATGGCGCCTCCGACCACATTTTCGGATCAAGTATACATTGGCTCTTACATTCAGTGCAAGCCACACATCACAGTCATTGTAAGTAAAACTTTCCTCAATATACCAGCTATAAGAAAATTCAGTGCTGGTAAGGAAAGACAAGTACATTGTCGATTGTATTCTATTATTTTATCCAATGCTATCAGACCTTGTACTGCCCTTTAATAACTAAACTACGAGCGTTACCTACTGGACAAATGTAGCTATTGGTTCATTTTGGTGCAGCAGCCAATCTGCGTTTACAGTAAAACCCAACACTTCCTGTTTCGGATTAGGAAACGATTGCAATGTAAATAGATACAGTAGTGGCTAACGTGAAATCACTGTATATTCAATCTGATATGCCGGATGAATTGCAGTGATTTGCGTGAACTGCCATACCGTTTATGAGAGGGAGCACAAGGTAAGTGATGAGCTACTGCTAACTTGCAACCTATTTAATTTCTGGTTTTGCAGTGGTAAACCTCCCTATAAGCAACATAATGTCATTCAGTTATGCGGTTGTAGATTGTCTGACAGCAGCATATAATGCAAAAATAGCAGACTACCTGTGATAAACTTAGCTGGCTAATACTAGTTTAGAGTGCTTTATAAGCCAACCGAAGCCGAGCTATATGTCACTTAGCAAGATTGTACTATCTACAATGTATCCATGTTGATCAGTCACTGCGCTATTACAATGTAACAAATGTCATTCATTTTCCACAGTATTCTCGCAACAAGTTACAATGTTGCAGTTTGCTTGATGGGTGACAGTTGTCGCTAAAGAGACTGTCGAGTCAAATGGGCTATTAAAGATCATATCTCAGCTCGGTCCAGACAGTACACAGAGGTCTCTCTCTGGCTACATCACTTTATTACTTGCTAGTGACAGGGGCTACGCATTTGAAGAGCATCACTCGCTCCAGACATTGCATAATATACAGGAAGCAAAAGAGAGGAGGGGTGTTAGTTTTAACATAAAAACGTAGCAAATCCCCTTTCAAATGATTATGTTATTCATGATAAACGTCATACTATATTTCTGTTATGCCACATAGACTATGGTGTAATGACCACAGTGTTCAGAATATGGGGCAGTGATGAAGACACGTGACTCAGTCTACCTGAGATGTGGTTTAAATAGTGTAAACAAAGCACTGTTGTATTAATTAAAGATGCACTATGCAGAAATCACTTCGCCATTTCCTAGTTGCAAAAATTCGAATAGTTTGCCTAATTTCAGTTTATGTGACAAAACAAGCTAGTATAGTGTAGAGAATAATTGTATAATCTAAACCGTTGTGAAATATCTTTGTATCATCTAAATATTGTTGTGTTGTCTAAACCACTGTGAAATATATTTTCCATAGCCAAAATTATTGTATTTTCAGCTGTTTTAAATCTAGTGTACAAAACCGAAAGTAAAAGATGCAAAAACTAAATTTAAGAGTGGGAAGCATAGAAATAGTGCACATAGAACAGGCTCCCAAGTGACCCAGCGGTCTAAGGCACTGCATCTCAGTTCAAGAGGCATCAATCACCACAGTCCCTGCTTCAGATCCAGGCTGTATCACATCTGGCTGTGATTGAGAGTCCCATAGGGCGGCGCACAATTGGCCCAGCGTCGTCCGGGTTTGGCTGGGGTAGGCCGTCATTGTAAATAAGAATTTGTTCTTAACTGACTTGCCTAGTTAAATAAATGTAAAATAATGACAGATCTATAACTCACATTTCGGGTTGCCCCTAAAGTTCATATTGCAGCTTTAATCATGGTTATTATTGTAATCTCACAGCATGATCCCTAAATCCCAACAACAACATAGAACAGTGCCCCTAGTCCAGTGGTTCCCAACAACATTTACATTTACATTTAAGTCATTTAGCAGACGCTCTTATCCAGAGCGACTTACAAATTGAACAACAACATAGAACAGTGCCCCTAGTCCAGTGGTTGCCAACAACAACATAGAACAGTGCCCTTAGTCCAGTGGTTCCCAACAACAACATAGAACAGTGCCCCTAGTCCAGTGGTTCCCAACAACAACATAGAACAGTGCCCCTAGTCCAGTGGTTCCCAACAACAACATAGAACAGTGCCCCTAGTCCAGTGGTTCCCAACAACAACATAGAACAGTGCCCTTAGTCCAGTGGTTCCCAACAACAACATAGAACAGTGCCCCTAGTCCAGTGGTTCCCAACAACAACATAGAACAGTGCCCCTAGTCCAGTGGTTCCCAACAACAACATAGAACAGTGCCCCTAGTCCAGTGGTTCCCAACAACAACATAGAACAGTGCCCTTAGTCCAGTGGTTCCCAACAACAACATAGAACAGTGCCCCTAGTCCAGTGGTTCCCAACAACAACATAGAACAGTGCCCCTAGTCCAGTGGTTCCCAACAACAACATAGAACAGTGCCCCTAGTCCAGTGGTTCCCAACAACAACATAGAACAGTGCCCCTAGTCCAGTGGTTCCCAACAACAACATAGAACAGTGCCCTTAGTCCAGTGGTTCCCAACAACAACATAGAACAGTGCCCCTAGTCCAGTGGTTCCCAACAACAACATAGAACAGTGCCCCTAGTCCAGTGGTTCCCAACAACAACATAGAACAGTGCCCCTAGTCCAGTGGTTCCCAACAACAACATAGAACAGTGCCCCTAGTCCAGTGGTTCCCAACAACAACATAGAACAGTGCCCCTAGTCCAGTGGTTCCCAACAACAACATAGAACAGTGCCCCTAGTCCAGTGGTTCCCAACAACAACATAGAACAGTGCCCCTAGTCCAGTGGTTCCCAACAACAACATAGAACAGTGCCCTTAGTCCAGTGGTTCCCAACCTTTTTATTTTACTGTACCACCAACAGAATTTTGCTCTGCCTGGAGTACCCCTGAAGTACCCCCTCGTGTGCATTTTACCAATGGGTCTATGGTCTCATGAGTCTTCTGAACTACCCCCTGTGGATAAGTCCTAGTACCACTGGTTGGGAACCACTGTCCTAGTGCAGTGGGCAATGAATAGGTCAGGATGAAGCTGGCACAGTTTACACACTGATGTAAGGTCAGGTTGGCTTTTTTACCCCCAAATGGATAGACTTGGGCTGGATGAGATTATTTTAAAGCTGTGACTGCCTGCTACAATCAAAGGGACAAAGAGACAATTTACACTGAGTGTACATAGACTGACCAGGTGAATGCAGATGAAAGTTATGATCTATTATTGATGTCACCTGTTAAAACCACTTCAATGAGTGTTGATCATTGTTCCCTTAACTGGCGGTCTGCTGGTCGAATATGGCCCGCGGGTGGTTTTATTTGGCCCCACAAGTTTTCAGAGCAAAAAAATGTAATAACCAAACTTACATTATTATTTTTATTTGTAATTTTATTGTTGCACATAAAATACTATTAAAACACCAGGAAATCAGCTTCTAAGTGATTTAAGTTGAAGAAATCAGTTCCCAAGTATTCCCACACATCATATACAAATATAAGCAAGGTTTGAAATGATTATGTTTTAGTCAAATATTATATCTGTTTGGGCTTCTTGTGGTTGATTTGCAGTGTACAAAATATGTGTCATTTTTGTTTGTGCAGCTCGTTCCAGTTACTAGCTGCAGCGAACTGAGAATATGAGCAACCCAGGGATGTGTGTGCTTTAGGGACCTTTAACAGAATGTGACTGGCAGAACGGGTGTTGTATGTGGAGGATGAGGGCTGCAGTAGATATCTCAGATAGGGGGGAGTGAGGCCTAAGAGGGTTTTATAAACAAGCATCACCAGTGGGTTTTGCGACAGGTATGCAGAGATGTCCAGTTTACAGAGGAGTATAGAGTGCAGTAATGTGTCCTATAAGGAGCACTGGTGGCAAATCTGCTGGCCTGCTGGCTTGACCCTGAGGTAAATGTCCTTATTTTTAGACCAAACAGTTGAATCTTTTAAATGAAAGCAGTGCATCTTACTTTAGTAAGTCTCTCCTTAGGCCTGAACATGCCTGTGTCCCTGCTGTGGGCAGTGGATGTGTATGGGCGCGTGTACAGCTTGTCCACCAGAGGGCAGCAGTGGGAGCAGTGTCGTGATGCTGTGTTAGAGTTTAAGAGGGTGACGGCCGTGCAGCAGTGTTGCTGGGGTATCGCCTGTGACCATCACATCTACCTGAATGTCCACTCTAGTGATGTTCCCATTCGCTACCAGGAGGAGGCATTCGAGAACCAGGTACAGGGTGTGTGTGTGGGGCGGTGGAGGGTGGGCTGTGTGTGTGGGGGGCGGGCGGGGGGAGGGTGGGCTGTGTGTGTGTGTGTGTGTGTGTGTGTGTGTGTGTGTGTGTGTGTGTGTGTGTGTGTGTGTGTGTGTGTGTGTGTGTGTGTGTGTGTGTGTGTGTGTGTGTGTGTGTGTGTGTGTGTGTGTGTGTGCCTGTGTGTGTGTGTGCCTGTGTGTGTGTGTGCCTGTGTTTGTGCTTCTCTTGCACCTGATGCATTTATGGTTCTTGTAACCCTCTCTCTCTCTCTCTCTCTCTCTCTCTCTCTCTCTCTCTCTCTCTCTCTCTCTCTCTCTCTCTCTCTCTCTCTCTCTCTCTCTTTCTCTCTCTCTCTCTCTCTCTCTCTCAATTCAATTCAGTTTCAATTCAAGGGCTTTATTGGCATGGGAAAACACATGTTAACATTGCCAAAACAAGTGAAGTAGATAATAAACAAGAGTATTTTAAAATATTTGCAGTAAACATTACACTCTCAGAAGTTCCAAAAGAATAAAAACATTTCAAATGTCATATTGTCTATATACAGTGTTGTAACGGTGTGCAAATAGTTAAAGTACAAAAGGGATAATATTGGTATCACGCCCTGGCCTTAGTATTCTTTGTTTTCTTTATTATTTTAGTTAGGTCAGGGTGTGACATGGGTAATTTATGTGGGTTTTGTAGTGTCCAGGGTGGTTGTAAGGTTTAGGGGATTTATTTAGAGTAGTTGGGTTTATGTTTAGTATAGTTGTCTAGCTGTGTCTATGTTGTGTGTAGTTGTCTAGGAAAGTCTATGGTTGCCTGAATGGGTTCCCAATTAGAGACAGCTGGTTTCTGTTGTCTCTGATTGGGAGCCATATTTAAGGTAGCCATAGGCTTTAGTTTGTTGTGGGGAATTGTCTATGTCTAAACGTTAGTAGCGTGCGTGCGTGCGTGCGTGCGTGCGTGCGTGCGTGCGTGCGTGCGTGCGTGCGTGCGTGCGTGCGTGCGTGCGTGCGTGCGTGCGTGCGTGCGTGCGTGCGTGCGTGCGTGCGTGCGCGCGCACTTTCGTTTTGTAGCTTCACGGTCGTTTGTTGATTTGTTAGTTTGTAAGTGTTTTGTTTCGTTTTGCCTTCTTCAATAATAAAAGAAGATGGCTTATTTTCCACATGCTGCGTTTTGGTCCGTCTCACTCCCACACGATCGTGACAATTGGGTTGTATTTACAATGGTGTTTGTTCTTCACTGGTTTTCTTGTGGCAACAGGTCACAAATCTTGCTGCTGTGATGGCACACTGTGGAATTTCACCCAGTAGATATGGGAGTTTATCAAAATTGGGTTTGTTTTCTAACTCTTTGTGGATCTGTGTAGCCTGAGGGAAATATGTGTCTCTAATATGGTCATACATTTGGCAGGAGGTTAGGAAGTGCAGCTCAGTTTCCATCTCATTTTGTGGGCAGTGTGCACATCGCCTGTCTTCTGTTGAGAGCCAGGTCTGCCTATGGCGGCCTTTCTCTATAGCAAGGCTATGCTCACTGAATATGTACATAGTCAAAGCTTTCCTTAAGTTTGGGTCAGTCACAGTGGTCAGGTATTCTGCCACTGTGTACTCTCTGTTTAGGGCCAAATAGCATTCTAGTTTACTCCATTTTTTTGTTAATTCTTTCCAATGTGTCAAGTAATTATCTTTTTGTTTTCTCATGATTTGTTTGGGTCTAATTGTGTTGATGTCCTGGGGCTCTGTGGGGTCTGTTTGTGTTTGTGAACAGAGCCCCAGCACCAGCTTGCTTAGGGGACTCTTCTCCAGGTTCATCTCTCTGTAGGTGATGGCTTTGTTATAGGTTTGGGAATCGCTTCCTTTTAGGTGGTTGTAGAATTTAATGTCTCTTTTCTGGATTTTGACGTCTCTTTTCTGGATTTTGACGTCTCTTTTCAGGATTTTGACGTCTCTTTTCAGGATTTTGGCGGCTCTTTTCTGGATTCTGACGGCTCTTTTCTGGATTTTTACGTCTCTTTTCTGGATTTTGACGGCTCTTTCCTGCTCTGCTTGCATTGTTTGGTTTGTACACGCAGGGTGTTTTTGCAGAATTCTGCATGCAGAGTCACACTTTGGTGTTTGTCCCAATTCTTGGTTGGTGGACCCCAGACCTCACAACCACGAAGGGCAATGGGTTCTATAACTGATTGAAGTATTTTTTAGCTAGATCCTAATTGTTATGTTGAATTTCATGTACCTTTTGATGGCATAGAAGGCCCTTCTTGCCTTATCTCTCAGATTGTTCACAGCTATGTGGAAGTTACCTGTGGCACTGATGTTTAGGCCGAGGTATGTATCGTTTTTTGTGTGCTCTAGGGCAACGGTGTCTAGATTAAATTTGTATTTGTGGTCCTGGCGACTGGACCTTTTTTGGAACACCATTATTTTTGTCTTGCTGAGATTTACTGTCAGGGACCAGGTCTGACAGAATCTGTGCAGAAGATCTAGGTGCTGCTGTAGGCCCTCCTTGGTTGGTGAAAGAAGCACCAGATCATCAGCAAACAATAGACATTTGACTTCAGATTCTAGTAGGGTGAGACCGGGTGCTGCAGACTGTTCTAGTGTCCTTGCCAATTTGTTGATATATATGTTGAAGAGGGTGGGGCTTAAGCTGCATCCCTTTCTCACCCCACGGCCCCGTGGAAAGAAATGTGTTTGCTTTTTGCCAGTTTTAACCCTAGACTTGTTGTTTGTGTACATGGAATTTCTAATGTTGTATGTTTTCCCCCCAACACCACTTTCCATCAATTTGTATAGTAGACCCTCATGCCAAATTGAGTCAAAAGCTTTTTGAAATCAACAAAGCATGAGAAGTCTTTGCCTATGTTTTTTGGTTTGTTTGTCAATTAGGGTGTGCAGGGTGAATAAGTGGTCTGTTGTCAACTAATTTGGTAAAAAGTACACTTGACATTTGCTCAGTACATTGTTTTTACTGTGGAAATGAACTTGTCTGCTGTTAATGATAATGCAGAGGATTTTCCCAATGTTGCTGTTGACACATCCCACTGTAGTTATTGGGGTCAAATTTGTCTCCACTTTCATGGATTGGGGTGATCAGTCCTTGGTTCCAAATATTGGGGAAGATGCCAGAGCTAAGGATGATGTTGAAGAGTTTAAGTATAGCCAATAGGAATTTGTGGTCTGTATATTTTATAATTTCATTGAGGATACCATCAACACCACAGTCCTTTTTGGATTGGAGGAATTTTATTTTGTCCTGTAGTTAATTCAATGCACTGGAGAATCCAGTGGGTTCTGGTAGTCTTTAATAGTCTCTATCTCTCTCTCTATATATATATATATATATATATATATATATATATATATATATATATATATATATATATATATATACACTGCTCAAAAAAATAAAGGGAACACTTAAACAACACAATGTAACTCCAAGTCAATCACACTTCTGTGAAATCAAACTGTCCACTTAGGAAGCAACACTGATTGACAATACATTTCACATGCTGTTGTGCAAATGGAATAGATAAAAGGTGGAAATTATAGGCAATTAGCAAGACACCCCCAAAAAAGGAGTGATTCTGCAGGTGGTGACCACAGACCACTTCTCAGTTCCTATGCTTCCTTTCTGATGTTTTGGTCACTTTTGAATGCTGGCGGTGCTCTCACTCTAGTGGTAGCATGAGACGGAGTCTACAACCCACGCAAGTGGCTCAGGTAGTGCAATTCATCCAGGATGGCACATCAATGCGAGCTGTGGCAAAAAGGTTTGCTGTGTCTGTCAGCGTAGTGTCCAGAGCATGGAGGCGCTACCAGGAGACAGGCCAGTACATCAGGAGACGTGGAGGAGGCCGTAGGAGGGCAACAACCCAGCAGCAGGACCGCTACCTCCGCCTTTGTGCAAGGAGGTGCACTGCCAGAGCCCTGCAAAATGACCTCCAGCAGGCCACAAATGTGCATGTGTCAGCATATGGTCTCACAAGGGATCTGAGGATCTCATCTCGGTACCTAATGGCAGTCAGGATACCTCTGGCGAGCACATGGAGGGCTGTGCGGCCCCACAAAGAAATGCCACCCCACACCATGACTGACCCATCGCCAAATCGGTCATGCTGGAGGATGTTGCAGGCAGCAGAACGTTCTCCACGGCGTCTCCAGACTCTGTCACGTCTGTCACATTTGCTCATGTGCTCAGTGTGAACCTGCTTTCATCTGTGAAGAGCACAGGGCGCCAGTGGCGAATTTGCCAATTTTGGTGTTCTCTGGCAAATGTCAAACGTCCTGCACGGTGTTGGGCTGTAAGCACAACCCCCACCTGTGGACGTCGGGCCCTCATACCACCCTCATGGAGTCTGTTTCTGACCGTTTGAGCAGACACATGCACATTTGTGGCCTGCTGGAGGTCATTTTGCAGGGCGCTGGCAGTGCACCTCCTTGCACAAAGGTGGAGGTAGCGGTTCTGCTGCTGGGTTGTTGCCCTCCTACGGCCTCCTCCACGTCTCCTGATGTACTGGCCTGTCTCCTGGTAGCGCCTCCATGCTCTGGACACTACGCTGACAGACACAGCAAACCTTTTTGCCACAGCTCGCATTGATGTGCCATCCTGGTGAACTGCACTACTTGAGCCACTTGTGTGGGTTGTAGACTCCGTCTCATGCTACCACTAGAGTGAGAGCACCGCCAGCATTCAAAAGTGACCAAAACATCAGCCAGGAAGCATAGGAACTGAGAAGTGGTCTGTGGTCACCACCTGCAGAATCACTCCTTTTTTGGGGGTGTCTTGCTAATTGCCTATAATTTCCACATTTTGTCTATTCCATTTGCACAACAGTATGTGAAATTTATTGTCAATCAGTGTTGCTTCCTAAGTGGACAGTTTGATTTCACAGAAGTGTGATTGACTTGGAGTTACATTGTGTTGTTTAAGTGTTCCCTTTATTTTTTTGAGCAGTGTATATATGTATCACATCCGTCTGTGATTGGGAGTCCCATAGGACGGGGCACAATTGGCCCAGCGTCGTCCGGGTTTGGCTGGAGTAGGCCGTCATTGTAAATAAGAATTTGTTCTTAACTGACTTGCCTAGTTAAATAAAAGTTAAATAAAAAATAAATATAATAATAAAAAATAAATACATCTCCCTCTATCTCTCTCTCTTTCTCTCTCAGCGATGGAATCCCATGGATAACTTCTCGGATCGCTTGTTGCCGAGCGACCGCTGGCAGTGGAGTAACATCACAGGACTGGAACACCAACCCCTTGACAGCTTCTTTCTTCCCTCGACCAACTGGGAGTGGGAGGGGGACTGGTACATCCACGACAACTTTGGAGGAGAGCCCACAGAGAAAGAAGTGAATGTTCTCTCTCTTTCTGTCTTTCTCTCTTTTCTGTATCTTTCTCTCTCCTCTCTTGCCTCCTCCATTTTATATGTCCCCTCTATCTCTATTCTCTCCCTCTCTCTTTCCCTCTCTTTCCCTCTCTCTCTCCCTCTCTCTTTCCCTCTCTCTCTCCCTCTCTCTTTCCCTCTCTCTCTCCTTCTCCCTCTCCTCTCTCTCCTTCTCTCTCTCCTTCTCTCTCTCCCTCTCTCTGTTTTTCTTCCCTCCCTCTCTGTCAATGTCTTACCCCTCACATACAGTGATCTCCATCAGTAGACTAGCTAGGTTTCCATCCAATTGGTGACAGATTTTCATTCCAATATTCTAAAATCTGCATAAAACAATATGCCCATTTTCCCACCAGAGATGTTTCCATCAAACTGACTTTTTGTGGATAAAATGCTGTGCATGATGATGTAGTGCACATAAAAATAACTTTTTACATTCATTTCTCATGTACCAAAAAAAATGTTAAATGGGTTTCCATCACATTTTAAAGTGTACTAATGGGTTTGTCACAAAAACTGTTGCATTGTATAGAAAATGTGCCCACTCTGGTCTTGGCACTTGTGCTCTAGCCAACAGCTGGCAGATACAGTGGGTAGGCTACCTATATTATGAGATTATTATTCATAAGAGCGATCATCATGTCACCAGAATAAGAACCTCGATATGTATTGGATAGGTCCATCAAGTTCATCACTGTTGTAACGGCAGCCTTCCCTCTCTTCACTAAAAGAGGGGGTGAAACAGGGATCGGACCAACACGCAGCGTAGCCAGTGCTCAACATGTTTAATTAAACAAAAAACAGTGAACGCTTACAACGAACAAAAAATAACAAAGTGTGGCAAACCGAAACAGTCCTATCTGGTGCAGAACACAAACACAGAGACAGGAAACAACCACCCACAATCCCCAACACAAAACAAGCCACCTATATATGATTCTCAATCAGGGACAACGATTGACAGCTGTCTCTGATTGAGAACCATATTAGGCTGAACACAGAAACAGACGAACTAGACACACAACATAGAATTCCCACCCAGCTCACGTCCTGACCAGCACTAAACAAGCAAAACACATAAGAACTCTGGTCAGGACGTTACAGTACCCCCCCCCCCCCCCCCCCCTGAGGTGCGGACTCCGAACGCACCCCTAAAACTCAAGGGGAGGGTCTGGGTGGGCATCTGTCCGCGGTGGCGGCTCCGGCGGTGGACGAGGATACCACTCCACCACTGTCTTTGTCCCCCTCCTTAGCGTCCTTTGAGTGGTGACCCTCGCCCACGACCTTGGCCTAAGAATCCTCCCCAAGGCCCCCACATGATTTAGGAGGTAGCTCAGGACAGAGAGGTAGCTCAGGACAGAGAGGTAGCTCAGGACAGAGAGGTAGCTCAGGACAGAGAGGTAGCTCAGGACAGAGAGGTAGCTCAGGACAGAGAGGTAGCTCCGGACTGAATGGCAGCTCCGGACTGAGTGGCAGCTCCGGACTGAGTGGCAGCTCCGGACTGAGTGGCAGCGCCGGACTGAGTGGCAGCTCCGGACTGAGTGGCAGCTCCGGACTGAGTGGCAGCTCCGGACTGAGTGGCAGCTCCGGACTGAGTGGCAGCTCCGGACTGAGTGGCAGCTCCGGACTGAGTGGCAGCTCCGGACTGAGTGGTAGCTCAGGACAGAGAGGTAGCTCAGGACAGAGAGGTAGCTCAGGACTGAGTGGCAGCTCCGGACTGAGTGGTAGCTCAGGACAGAGAGGTGGCTCAGGACTGAGTGGCGGCTCCGGACTGAGTGGCGGCTCCGGACTGAGTGGCGGCTCCGGACTGAGTGGCGGCTCATGACTGTAGGGCGGCTCATGACTGTAGGGCGGCTCATGACTGTAGGGCGGCTCATGACTGGCGGGCGGCTCATGACTGGCGGGCGGCTCATGACTGGCGGGCGGCTCATGACTGGCGGGCGGCTCATGACTGGCGGGCGGCTCATGACTGGCGGGCGGCTCATGACTGGCGGACGGCTCATGACTGGCGGACGGCTCTGGCGGCTCCTGACTGGCTGGCGGCTCTTGCGGCTCCTGACTGGCTGGCGGCTCTTGCGGCTCCTGACTGGCTGGCGGCTCTGGCGGCTCCTGACTGGCTGGCGGCTCTGGCGGCTCCTGACTGGCTGGCGGCTCTGGCGGCTCCTGACTGGCTGGCGGCTCTGGCGGCTCCTGACTGGCTGGCGGCTCTGGCGGCTCCTGACTGGCTGGCGGCTCTGGCGGCTCCTGACTGGCTGGCGGCTCTGGCGGCTCCTGACTGGCTGGCGGCTCTGGCGGCTCCTGACTGGCTGGCGGCTCTGGCGGCTCCTGACTGGCTGGCGGCTCTGGCGGCTCCTGACTGGCTGGCGGCTCTGGCGGCTCCTGACTGACGGACGGCTCTAGCAGGTCCTTACTGGCGGACGGCTCTAATGGCTCGGGACAGACGGGCGGCTCTGAAGGCTCATGGCAGACGGATGGCTCAGATGGCGCTGGGAAGACGGATGGCTCAGATGGCGCTGGGCAGACGGATGGCTCAGATTGCGCTGGGCAGACGGATGGCTCAGATGGCGCTGGGCAGACGAATGGCTCAGATGGCGCTGGGCAGACAGATGGCTCAGATGGCGCTGGGCAGACAGATGGCTCAGATGGCGCTGGGCAGACAGATGGCTCAGATGGCGCTGGGCAGACGGATGGCTCAGATGGCGCTGGGCAGACGGATGGCTCAGATGGCGCTGGGCAGACGGATGGCTCAGATGGCGCTGGGCAGGCAGATGGCTCAGATGGCGCTGGGCAGACGGATGACTCAGATGGTGCTGGGCAGGCAGGCAGCTCAGATGGCGCTGGGCAGACGAGCAGTGCAGGCGGCGTTGGGTAGACGGCCGATTCTGACCTGCTGAGGCGCACAGTAGGCCTGGTGCATGGTGCCGGAACTGGTGGTACCGGACTGGAGATATGCACCTCAAGGCTAGTGCGGGGAACAGGAACAGGGCACACTGGACTCTCGAGGCGCACTATAGGCCTGGTGCGTGGTGCCGGAACTGGTGGTACCGGACTGGAGATACGCACCTCAAGGCTAGTGCGGGGAACAGGAACAGGGCACACTGGACTCTCGAGGCGCACTATAGGCCTGGTGCGTGGTACCGGAACTGGAGGTACCGGGCTGAGGGCACGCACCTCAGGGCGAGTGTGGGGAGAAGGAACAGTGCGTACAGGGCTCTGGAGACGCACAGGAGGCTTAGTGCGTGGTACCGGAACTGGAGGTACTGGGCTGGAGACACGCACCATAGGGAGAGTGCGTGGAGGAGGAACAGGCCTCTGGAGACGCACTGGAAGCCTGGTGCGTGCTGTAGGCACTGGTGGTACTGGGCTGGGGCCACGCACCATAAGGCGAGTGCGGGGTGCTGGAACTGGAGGAAATGGGCTGGGGCGGGAAGGTGGCGCCGGATTTACCGGACCGTGCAGGCGTACTGGCTCCCTTGAGCACCGAGTCTGCCCAACCTTACCTGGTTAAATGCTCCCCGTAGCCCGTCCAGTGCGGGGAGGTGGAATAACCCGCACTGGGCTGTGTTGGCGAACCGGGGACACCATGCGTAAGGTTGGTGCCATGTACACCGGCCCGAGGAGACGTACTGGAGGCCAGATATGTAGAGCCGGCTTCATGGCATTTGGCTCAATGCTCAATCTAGCCCGGCCAGTGAGGGGAGGTGGAATAACCCGCACCGGGCTATGCACACGTACAGGAGACACCGTGCGCTCTTCCGCATAACACGGTGTCTGCCCGTACTCCCGCTCTCCACGGTAAGCATGGGAAGTGGGCGCAGGTCTCCTACCTGACTTCGCCACACTATCCTTTAGCCCCCCCCCCCCCCCCCCCCCCCCCAATAAATTTTTGGGGTTTCTTCACGGGCTTCTTACCGCGTCGTCGTGCTAACCTCATTCGCCGGTATCCCTCTGCACATTGCTCCATCGAATCCCAGGCAGGCTCCGGCACTCTCCCTGGGTCAACCGACCACCTGTCTATTTCCTCCCAAGTGGTGTAACCCAGATCCGGCTCCTGCTGCCGAGCTAGCTCCTCAACGCCACCTCTCTGCTTTTGCTGCCTCCAGCTCTGCTTTGGGGCGGCGATACTCCTCTGGCTCTGCCCAGGGTCCTTTTCTGTCCAGCTCGTCCTCCCATGTCCATTTCTCCTGGTCCCGCTGCTGCTGCTGCCCGTTGCTACGCTGCTTGGTCCGAGAGGGGTGGGTGGTTCTGTAACGGCAGCCTTCCCTCTCTTCACTAAAAGAGGGGATGAAACAGGGATCGGACCAACGCGCAGCGTAGCCAGTGCTCAACATGTTTAATTAAACAAAAAACAGTGAACACTTACAACGAACAAAAAATAACAAAGTGTGGCAAACCGAAACAGTCCTATCTGGTGCAGAACACAAACACAGAGACAGGAAACAACCACCCACAATCCCCAACACAAAACAAGCCACCTATATATGATTCTCAATCAGGGACAACGATTGACAGCTGTCTCTGATTGAGAACCATATTAGGCTGAACACAGAAACAGACGAACTAGACACACAACATAGAATTCCCACCCAGCTCACGTCCTGACCAGCACTAAACAAGCAAAACACATAAGAACTCTGGTCAGGACGTTACAACTGTGCACTTTCACCACCCTGTGAAGTTCATCATAACTTATTTCATCTGTAGCCTAATGAACTGCATGCTTTCCCCAGTCATAGTGGGAGTGCCACACAACATATCATCGATATCATGGTTATTTTCACTGCTATTTCTTGCATAATTAATTTTACAGACGCAAAAAGATCCCACCATGTCGAAAGAACAAATTGTCTGTCGGCATTTATAAAATTGTACCCTCATTTCATGTTTCCATCAGCCCGGTCTGGACTTTTTCCATGCGTCAGGTAATTCATCTGCATGAAATGGTTGGATGGAGTGAACTTAGTGACACATTTGTTGTTGTTTTGGCTCTGTACAACACTTTGAATTTGAAATGATACAATGACTACAAGATTAAATTGCAGACTGGCAGATTTAATTTTAGGGGATTTTCATCCATATCGGGTAAACCCTTTAGAAATTACACCACTGTTTGTACATAGTCCCCCCATTTTAGGGGAACAACAGTATTGCGACAAATTCACTTATGTGAATTAATGTAGTAAAAAGTGAAGTATTTGGTCCCATATTGATAGCACGCAATGCTTACATCAAGCTTGTGACTTTACACATTTTTGGATGCATTTGCTGTTTGTTTTGGTTGTGTTTCAGATTATTTTGTTCCCAGTAGAAATTTATGGTAAATAATATATTGTGTCATTATGGAGTCCCTTTTATTGTAGATAAGAATAGAATATATTTCTAAACACTTCTACATTAATGTGGGTGCTACGGTGATTACAGATAATCCTGAATGAATCGTGAATAAGGATGAGTGAGAAAGTTACTGTCACGGCTCCTCCTCTGCCGTGCAGGGGGTGGTTCCTCCTGCAGGCAGAGGAGGGTCGTTAGTGATTGGAGCCACCTGGGCTCAGGGTATAAAGCTGTCATTAATCACTCTTGCTCTCTCTCTCTCTCTGCTCCTCCAGGTATGCTCATGATTTGTTTGTTCCTTTGTATTTTTGCATAGTTTTCACTCAGTCATGTTCACACACATATTCATGCACCCATGCACTTTACATACACCTTACATTATGATACATCCACACCTCATTCCTATTTCTTAGTTTAAGTTAATAGTTTGCTTAATAATAAAGAACACTTTTGAATTGGCCTATACCTGTTGTTCGTGTCCTCTCATTTGTCACAGGCTATGAGCCGGCTTGTGACAAGTGGGGGCTCATCCGGGATTGTAGTTAACTTGGGTTAGTTTAGTTCAGATTGACAATTTTTTTTGTTTGAGTGGATGTTTTGGTTGGGCCAATTTTGTTTAAGAGAGAGTTGAGAGCCATGTGTTCTTTTGGTTCAGTTAGTTTGGTAGCTAAGCAATTCACTCTGTGTTTTTCTGGGTTTTGTTCAGGTGGGAGTCCTCTCCTGTTCAGGCATATCAGCAAGTGTCCATAGGAGGCTTGTGGTGTTTTTGTTTTAGGTGGCAGTGAACGTGGGTAGAGCATCCCTTTCCCTTTTCCCCTACATCGGCTCGGGAGCACCTCCGTGGTTATGGGAGGGCCGCCAGTTTCTGGTTGTCTTTTCCACTCCACTGGTTTTGTGTGCATAAAACCCCACCACATGTGACTGCACGAAGACCAGGGCCAGTTAGTTAGTAGTTTTGGAGGATAGTGGGGTGTGGCTCCTGTCCTTGAACCCAGATTGACAGCAGGTGAGTTGTGTTTTTTTGAGCATTTGTAATAGTTGTATTGGTTGAGGAAAATGTCTTCCATTTTGTGTAGTTTTGTTCAAGCTCCTTCAGAGGTAGCCTTAGAGTTGTGTACTAAGGAGCAGTTAATTGAAATTGCTGAACATTATCAGATTGAGATTGTTGATAAAAAAATGAAAGAGACTGTTAAAACTAGCTTAAAACAGGGTCTTAGGGAAATGGGTGTTTTTGGCGGTCAGTCTGCTAGTAGTGAGGGTGCAAGTTTTCAGGCTAGCCCTTCATTAACTTTTGAGCAGCAGAGGGAACTGTTGCAAATGCAAAGGCAAATGCAATTAGAGCAAATGCAAATGCAATTAGAGATAGAGCGATTGAGAAATGCTAATAGACCGGAAAGACTACCACAGTTTGATGTTTCACAGAATCTTCGTTTGTTGCCTAAATTTGATGAGTCAGATCCAGACACATACTTTACTTTATTTGAGCGTATTGCGGAAGCTAGAGCTTGGTCAGATTTGGACATGACTACGTTGTTGCAATGTGTACTTACAGGTAAAGCACGTGAGGCTTTTGCAGCACTGAGTGTAGCTGACAGTAAAGTTTATGCTAAAGTTAAATCAGCAGTTCTGAAGGTCTACGAGCTTGTGCCAGAGGCATATCGTCAACGTTTTCGTTACAGGAAAAAGTTAGCTTCACAAACCTATTCTGAGTTTGTTTGTGATTTGACTTCTGCATTTAATCGTTGGTGTACAGCTTCTGAAGTTAGTACTTTTGAGGGTCTGTCTAATTTGATTGTGTTAGAAAAGTTCAAAAATTCTGTTCCTGACCAGGTTGCTACATACATGAATGAACGTAAAGTTAAGTCTCCAAGTGATGCAGCAATCCTTGCAGATGAGTACAGGCTAACACATAAAAGCCATTTTGAGTCAAACAGTGACATGTACCATAAGAATAACTTTACTCCTAGGAATAGTAGGTCACCTTTTTGGGGGGCATCTTTCCAAAGGCCTCAGCAGAAGTTTGGGTCTGGAGGACGTAAAGCACCGGTTAATGCTAATACCTGTCGCTACTGTTTAGTTGAAGGACATTGGAAGAAAAATTGTCCTCTGCTTAAATCAAAACAGTCAGTTCAAGTTAAACCTGTTGTGATGGCAAGTCCTGTTACAGCCTCTGACCACCAGGGTGAGCTGTTTCAGCCACTAGTTGAGTTTGATTCTCAGTTTTCCCGCTGTGATTTTTCAGCCTTTATTTCAGATGGTGTAGTGTCCCTGGTAGATGGCAACCAGAATGTTAAAATCAAGATCCTAAGAGACACTGGAGCTTTAGATTCTTTTATTCTGGAATCTGTTTTGCCGTTCTCTAAAAAGTCTGATACTGGCCGTTGTGTAATGGTATGTGGTATGGGTTTAGTTCCATTCTCTTGTCCTTTACATGAAGTTACCCTAAAATGTGGTCTGATAGAGGGTGATGTAGATGTTGGGGTTAGACCTCAGTTGCCAGTAGAGGGAGTGCACATGATTTTGGGGAATGACTTGGCAGGTAGTAAGGTGTGGGCAGATGGCAAATTAAACATCTGTAAGAAGCAACCTTCAGTGTCCCCTGCAAGGGAATCTCCGGATCAGAACTGTGTGTCTCCTGAGATATTTCCAGTTTGTGCGGTTAGCCGCGCAGCCTCTCGTAAGGAGATTGAGAGTAAGCCAGAAAGTCTTGAGTTGCCAGTCAAACTCCAGACAGAACAGTTGACTAGTTCTAGAGATTCATTGATGGCTGAGCAAAAAGCCGATACTACTTTGGCTGATCTGTTTGATAAAGTGGTTCCTGATTCAGTGGTGAGGAATAGTGCTCAGTGTTATTTTCTTCTTGATGGGCTGTTGGTCAGGAAATGGGTTCCACACTATGATAAGGGTTTAGGAGAACCAGTCTTTCAAATAGTTGTACCTACTACTTTGCGAAATAAAGTGTTGCAAACTTCACATGGTGATGTGGCAGGTCATATGGGTGTTCGTAAAACGTATGATCGTATACTTCGTTATTTTTTCTGGCCACGTTTAAAGCGGGATGTATCTCAGTTTATTAAAACTTGTGATACGTGTCAGCGCACAAGCAAGCCAAATCAGGTTGTAAAGCCTGCACCGTTGTATCCAATACCAGCCGTAGGGCAACCTTTTGAGCATCTTATTATCGATTGTGTTGGGCCATTACCAAGGTCCAAGTCAGGTCATAGCTACTTATTAACTGTTATGTGTCAAGCAACCAGATATCCGGCAGCTTTTTCCTTGCGTACCATAACTTCAAAATCAGTAGTTAAAGCTTTAACTCAATTTATTTCAACATTTGGGATTCCAAAAACCATCCAGTCAGATCAGGGGTCTAACTTTACCTCTCATTTATTTGCTCAGGTTCTCAAACAGCTTAAAGTTAAACACAACAAGTCTACTGCGTTCCATGCCCAGAGCCAGGGAGCTTTGGAACGTTTTCATCAAACTTTAAAATCCTTGCTTCGTGCATATTGTACGGAACTGTCTGCCGACTGGGAGGAGGGGTTACCTTGGCTGTTACTAGCTGCTCGTGAAGTAGTGCAGGAAAGCACAGGGTTTAGCCCAAATGACTTAGTGTTTGGCCATAAGGTGCGTGGGCCTTTAGCAGTGTTGCAGGATGGTGGTTTGCCTGAGGAACCACCTCGGAACCTTATTGACTATGTAAATGGTTTTAGGTTGAAGTTGTATAGGGCTGGTGAACTAGCGAAAGAAAAACTAAAATGTTCTCAACGGAAAATGAAACTGAAATATGACGGACAGGCTGAGCTGCGTGAGTTTAGTCCCGGTGATCGGGTACTTGCTCTTCTGCCTCTTGTAAGTTCACCTTTTCAGGCAAAATACTGTGGTCCTTTCACTGTGTTGCGTAAAGTGTCAGATTTGAACTATCTTATTGAAACCCCTAGTCATAGGAAGTCCTCTAAATTATGCCATGTGAACCTGTTAAAATGTTATCACTCCCGTGATCTAAGCAAAGTTGAAGGCACTCCAGCAGTGAGGTCAGTGTTGACTGCTGCCCCAGTCCCTGCATCTTGTGGCTTTAATTTGGTGGAGGGGGGAGAAGAGGAAGTTAAAGTTTCAGATGAGGTCTTACAAGGACGGTTGAAAAACTCCCAGACTTTGCAAAACCTTGGGGTTTTGGTAGATCATTTAGACTCTGAGAAACGTGATGAATTGGTAGCTCTTATTAGAAACTACCCTGTTTTGTTTTCTGACACTCCATCACAAACCCACTTAATTGAACATGATATAGACATCGGAGATGCTAAGCCTATCAAACACAGATTTGATCGTGTATCTGAGGAGAAGAGACTAAAACTGGAAACAGAGATGCAGTCTATGTTGGACACAGGTATTAATTTGGAAAAATGTGAGTTTGCCAAAGCTACAGTCACATACCTAGGCAAGGTTGTGGGTCAGGGATTTGTCTGTCCCGTGGAAGCCAAGGTTCAGGCTGTGAGGCAGTTCCCACAGCCCTCTACAAAGAAAGAACTGATGCGCTTCCTGGGAATGGCGGGGTACTACCGTGCTTTTTGTAAAAACTTTTCGGTAGTAGTGTCCCCACTGACCAATCTGAAGGCCAAGGCTGAATTTATCTGGTCCACCCAGTGTCAAGAGGCATTTGATGCAGTTAAGACTCTTTTGTGTTTGGCACCTGTGTTGGCAGCACCAAATTTTGGGAAACCTTTCAAATTGCAGGTAGACGCCAGTCAAATCGGTGCTGGGGCTGTGCTTCTCCAGGAGAATGACGACAAGGTTGAGTGTCCAGTCAGTTTCTTCTCCCGAAAATTTAATAAGTATCAGAAAAACTATTCTGTAATTGAAAAGGAGGCTTTAGGTCTCATTTGGGCTTTACAGCACTTCGAGGTCTATGTTGGTTCTGGTTTGACCCCTTTAACTGTGTTCACTGACCACAACCCACTGGTTTTTCTGAGGTCCCTGCAAAACCCCAACCAGCGCCTGATGCGTTGGGCTTTGTTCTTGCAACCATTCAACCTTGATATTAGGCACATTAAGGGTAAGGATAATATCATTGCTGATGCTCTGTCCCGTGCTCCTTTAACCTAGCTTGTACCTTTTCTCTGTTGACCCCTACGGGCTGTCTGTGCCTCTTTCCTCTTAAATTGCTCCTCAGGTACCAAGGCTGCTGAGTTTGAGGGGCGGACAGTCAGCTGGGGGACACAGGGCTACTGCTAGGAGCCGGGATTGGTATTTTTGTTGTTTATTTGTTTTTTTGGGAAATTTGAATTATTTTGATTATGTTGGAGGAAGTTGGGTTGAGGGTGGGACCCTCATTTTAAGGAGGGGGGTGTCACGGCTCCTCCTCTGCCGTGCAGGGGGTGGTTCCTCCTGCAGGCAGAGGAGGGTCGTTAGTGATTGGAGCCACCTGGGCTCAGGGTATAAAGCTGTCATTAATCACTCTTGCTCTCTCTCTCTCTCTGCTCCTCCAGGTATGCTCATGATTTGTTTGTTCCTTTGTATTTTTGCATAGTTTTCACTCAGTCATGTTCACACACATATTCATGCACCCATGCACTTTACATACACCTTACATTATGATACATCCACACCTCATTCCTATTTCTTAGTTTAAGTTAATAGTTTGCTTAATAATAAAGAACACTTTTGAATTGGCCTATACCTGTTGTTCGTGTCCTCTCATTTGTCACAGGCTATGAGCCGGCTTGTGACAAGTGGGGGCTCATCCGGGATTGTAGTTAACTTGGGTTAGTTTAGTTCAGATTGACAATTTTTTTTGTTTGAGTGGATGTTTTGGTTGGGCCAATTTTGTTTAAGAGAGAGTTGAGAGCCATGTGTTCTTTTGGTTCAGTTAGTTTGGTAGCTAAGCAATTCACTCTGTGTTTTTCTGGGTTTTGTTCAGGTGGGAGTCCTCTCCTGTTCAGGCATATCAGCAAGTGTCCATAGGAGGCTTGTGGTGTTTTTGTTTTAGGTGGCAGTGAACGTGGGTAGAGCATCCCTTTCCCTTTTCCCCTACATCGGCTCGGGAGCACCTCCGTGGTTATGGGAGGGCCGCCAGTTTCTGGTTGTCTTTTCCACTCCACTGGTTTTGTGTGCATAAAACCCCACCACATGTGACTGCACGAAGACCAGGGCCAGTTAGTTAGTAGTTTTGGAGGATAGTGGGGTGTGGCTCCTGTCCTTGAACCCAGATTGACAGCAGGTGAGTTGTGTTTTTTTGAGCATTTGTAATAGTTGTATTGGTTGAGGAAAATGTCTTCCATTTTGTGTAGTTTTGTTCAAGCTCCTTCAGAGGTAGCCTTAGAGTTGTGTACTAAGGAGCAGTTAATTGAAATTGCTGAACATTATCAGATTGAGATTGTTGATAAAAAAATGAAAGAGACTGTTAAAACTAGCTTAAAACAGGGTCTTAGGGAAATGGGTGTTTTTGGCGGTCAGTCTGCTAGTAGTGAGGGTGCAAGTTTTCAGGCTAGCCCTTCATTAACTTTTGAGCAGCAGAGGGAACTGTTGCAAATGCAAAGGCAAATGCAATTAGAGCAAATGCAAATGCAATTTGAGATAGAGCGATTGAGAAATGCTAATAGACCGGAAAGACTACCACAGTTTGATGTTTCACAGAATCTTCGTTTGTTGCCTAAATTTGATGAGTCAGATCCAGACACATACTTTACTTTATTTGAGCGTATTGCGGAAGCTAGAGCTTGGTCAGATTTGGACATGACTACGTTGTTGCAATGTGTACTTACAGGTAAAGCACGTGAGGCTTTTGCAGCACTGAGTGTAGCTGACAGTAAAGTTTATGCTAAAGTTAAATCAGCAGTTCTGAAGGTCTACGAGCTTGTGCCAGAGGCATATCGTCAACGTTTTCGTTACAGGAAAAAGTTAGCTTCACAAACCTATTCTGAGTTTGTTTGTGATTTGACTTCTGCATTTAATCGTTGGTGTACAGCTTCTGAAGTTAGTACTTTTGAGGGTCTGTCTAATTTGATTGTGTTAGAAAAGTTCAAAAATTCTGTTCCTGACCAGGTTGCTACATACATGAATGAACGTAAAGTTAAGTCTCCAAGTGATGCAGCAATCCTTGCAGATGAGTACAGGCTAACACATAAAAGCCATTTTGAGTCAAACAGTGACATGTACCATAAGAATAACTTTACTCCTAGGAATAGTAGGTCACCTTTTTGGGGGGCATCTTTCCAAAGGCCTCAGCAGAAGTTTGGGTCTGGAGGACGTAAAGCACCGGTTAATGCTAATACCTGTCGCTACTGTTTAGTTGAAGGACATTGGAAGAAAAATTGTCCTCTGCTTAAATCAAAACAGTCAGTTCAAGTTAAACCTGTTGTGATGGCAAGTCCTGTTACAGCCTCTGACCACCAGGGTGAGCTGTTTCAGCCACTAGTTGAGTTTGATTCTCAGTTTTCCCGCTGTGATTTTTCAGCCTTTATTTCAGATGGTGTAGTGTCCCTGGTAGATGGCAACCAGAATGTTAAAATCAAGATCCTAAGAGACACTGGAGCTTTAGATTCTTTTATTCTGGAATCTGTTTTGCCGTTCTCTAAAAAGTCTGATACTGGCCGTTGTGTAATGGTATGTGGTATGGGTTTAGTTCCATTCTCTTGTCCTTTACATGAAGTTACCCTAAAATGTGGTCTGATAGAGGGTGATGTAGATGTTGGGGTTAGACCTCAGTTGCCAGTAGAGGGAGTGCACATGATTTTGGGGAATGACTTGGCAGGTAGTAAGGTGTGGGCAGATGGCAAATTAAACATCTGTAAGAAGCAACCTTCAGTGTCCCCTGCAAGGGAATCTCCGGATCAGAACTGTGTGTCTCCTGAGATATTTCCAGTTTGTGCGGTTAGCCGCGCAGCCTCTCGTAAGGAGATTGAGAGTAAGCCAGAAAGTCTTGAGTTGCCAGTCAAACTCCAGACAGAACAGTTGACTAGTTCTAGAGATTCATTGATGGCTGAGCAAAAAGCCGATACTACTTTGGCTGATCTGTTTGATAAAGTGGTTCCTGATTCAGTGGTGAGGAATAGTGCTCAGTGTTATTTTCTTCTTGATGGGCTGTTGGTCAGGAAATGGGTTCCACACTATGATAAGGGTTTAGGAGAACCAGTCTTTCAAATAGTTGTACCTACTACTTTGCGAAATAAAGTGTTGCAAACTTCACATGGTGATGTGGCAGGTCATATGGGTGTTCGTAAAACGTATGATCGTATACTTCGTTATTTTTTCTGGCCACGTTTAAAGCGGGATGTATCTCAGTTTATTAAAACTTGTGATACGTGTCAGCGCACAAGCAAGCCAAATCAGGTTGTAAAGCCTGCACCGTTGTATCCAATACCAGCCGTAGGGCAACCTTTTGAGCATCTTATTATCGATTGTGTTGGGCCATTACCAAGGTCCAAGTCAGGTCATAGCTACTTATTAACTGTTATGTGTCAAGCAACCAGATATCCGGCAGCTTTTTCCTTGCGTACCATAACTTCAAAATCAGTAGTTAAAGCTTTAACTCAATTTATTTCAACATTTGGGATTCCAAAAACCATCCAGTCAGATCAGGGGTCTAACTTTACCTCTCATTTATTTGCTCAGGTTCTCAAACAGCTTAAAGTTAAACACAACAAGTCTACTGCGTTCCATGCCCAGAGCCAGGGAGCTTTGGAACGTTTTCATCAAACTTTAAAATCCTTGCTTCGTGCATATTGTACGGAACTGTCTGCCGACTGGGAGGAGGGGTTACCTTGGCTGTTACTAGCTGCTCGTGAAGTAGTGCAGGAAAGCACAGGGTTTAGCCCAAATGACTTAGTGTTTGGCCATAAGGTGCGTGGGCCTTTAGCAGTGTTGCAGGATGGTGGTTTGCCTGAGGAACCACCTCGGAACCTTATTGACTATGTAAATGGTTTTAGGTTGAAGTTGTATAGGGCTGGTGAACTAGCGAAAGAAAAACTAAAATGTTCTCAACGGAAAATGAAACTGAAATATGACGGACAGGCTGAGCTGCGTGAGTTTAGTCCCGGTGATCGGGTACTTGCTCTTCTGCCTCTTGTAAGTTCACCTTTTCAGGCAAAATACTGTGGTCCTTTCACTGTGTTGCGTAAAGTGTCAGATTTGAACTATCTTATTGAAACCCCTAGTCATAGGAAGTCCTCTAAATTATGCCATGTGAACCTGTTAAAATGTTATCACTCCCGTGATCTAAGCAAAGTTGAAGGCACTCCAGCAGTGAGGTCAGTGTTGACTGCTGCCCCAGTCCCTGCATCTTGTGGCTTTAATTTGGTGGAGGGGGGAGAAGAGGAAGTTAAAGTTTCAGATGAGGTCTTACAAGGACGGTTGAAAAACTCCCAGACTTTGCAAAACCTTGGGGTTTTGGTAGATCATTTAGACTCTGAGAAACGTGATGAATTGGTAGCTCTTATTAGAAACTACCCTGTTTTGTTTTCTGACACTCCATCACAAACCCACTTAATTGAACATGATATAGACATCGGAGATGCTAAGCCTATCAAACACAGATTTGATCGTGTATCTGAGGAGAAGAGACTAAAACTGGAAACAGAGATGCAGTCTATGTTGGACACAGGTATTAATTTGGAAAAATGTGAGTTTGCCAAAGCTACAGTCACATACCTAGGCAAGGTTGTGGGTCAGGGATTTGTCTGTCCCGTGGAAGCCAAGGTTCAGGCTGTGAGGCAGTTCCCACAGCCCTCTACAAAGAAAGAACTGATGCGCTTCCTGGGAATGGCGGGGTACTACCGTGCTTTTTGTAAAAACTTTTCGGTAGTAGTGTCCCCACTGACCAATCTGAAGGCCAAGGCTGAATTTATCTGGTCCACCCAGTGTCAAGAGGCATTTGATGCAGTTAAGACTCTTTTGTGTTTGGCACCTGTGTTGGCAGCACCAAATTTTGGGAAACCTTTCAAATTGCAGGTAGACGCCAGTCAAATCGGTGCTGGGGCTGTGCTTCTCCAGGAGAATGACGACAAGGTTGAGTGTCCAGTCAGTTTCTTCTCCCGAAAATTTAATAAGTATCAGAAAAACTATTCTGTAATTGAAAAGGAGGCTTTAGGTCTCATTTGGGCTTTACAGCACTTCGAGGTCTATGTTGGTTCTGGTTTGACCCCTTTAACTGTGTTCACTGACCACAACCCACTGGTTTTTCTGAGGTCCCTGCAAAACCCCAACCAGCGCCTGATGCGTTGGGCTTTGTTCTTGCAACCATTCAACCTTGATATTAGGCACATTAAGGGTAAGGATAATATCATTGCTGATGCTCTGTCCCGTGCTCCTTTAACCTAGCTTGTACCTTTTCTCTGTTGACCCCTACGGGCTGTCTGTGCCTCTTTCCTCTTAAATTGCTCCTCAGGTACCAAGGCTGCTGAGTTTGAGGGGCGGACAGTCAGCTGGGGGACACAGGGCTACTGCTAGGAGCCGGGATTGGTATTTTTGTTGTTTATTTGTTTTTTTGGGAAATTTGAATTATTTTGATTATGTTGGAGGAAGTTGGGTTGAGGGTGGGACCCTCATTTTAAGGAGGGGGGTGTCACGGCTCCTCCTCTGCCGTGCAGGGGGTGGTTCCTCCTGCAGGCAGAGGAGGGTCGTTAGTGATTGGAGCCACCTGGGCTCAGGGTATAAAGCTGTCATTAATCACTCTTGCTCTCTCTCTCTCTCTGCTCCTCCAGGTATGCTCATGATTTGTTTGTTCCTTTGTATTTTTGCATAGTTTTCACTCAGTCATGTTCACACACATATTCATGCACCCATGCACTTTACATACACCTTACATTATGATACATCCACACCTCATTCCTATTTCTTAGTTTAAGTTAATAGTTTGCTTAATAATAAAGAACACTTTTGAATTGGCCTATACCTGTTGTTCGTGTCCTCTCATTTGTCACAGGCTATGAGCCGGCTTGTGACAGTTACAGATGCACAAATATCATACCCCCAAGACATGCTAACCTCTAACCATTACAGTAACAGGGAGGTTAACAAAAACATAACTTTGTACTACTTTAATACACATATAAGTGAATTTCACCCAGGACTTTTGGTTTCCTAAAATGGGGGGACTATGTACAAAAAGTAATTTCTAAACGGTTCACCCGATAATGATGAAAATACCCTCAAATGAAAAAGCTGACCGTCTGCACTTTAACCTCATAGCCATGGTATCATGTCACATCCAAAGTGCTGGAGTAGAGAGCCAAAACAACAACCTGGCAGTGTCCTAATACCGTTGGAACGGTCTGCAGGGTTGGACCTATGCCATGGACTTTCCTGCCACCTACACCAAAGACAAGAAGTGGAACTCATGTGTCCTTCGCAGGCGATGGATGCGCTACAGGAGGTACAAGGCCACGGACACCTGGGCCAAGGTGTGTATTTGGAGAAATAGAATCACCTGCCACAACCAGGATGTAACTGTGTACCTCTGCAGTGTATTGTACTCATCATGTACTGTAGTTTACAGTGTGTGTGTGTGTGTGTGTGTGTGTTGACCTGTCTCTCTCTCTGTTACCAGATCCCGTCAGAGGGTCACAGTGGTCCCCTTCCAGACCCCTTTAATGACATCAGCTGTGGAGGCTGGGAGATCAGTGAGGAGCCCAGGGGGAGGTTGTCTCTGTGGGCCGTCTCTCTACAGGGCAAGGTAACTCATACACAAACACACACACACACACAGACACACACAGCTCAGAGGGGGAGGTCATATCTTCAGAGATCACAAAACACTGCCAGGTTGTACACAACTCTAATGTATTTCTAAATCATTTGATTGACTGGTTGTTTGATCTGGGTCATTAGGTGTGGTTTCGTGAGGGTATCCACCACCACCGCCCAGAGGGGGATGGCTGGGAGGAGGTGTCTCTGCCTGGGGAGGTGGTGCAGATCAGCTGTGGTCCAGGGGACCTTGTCTGGGCCGTGCTCTGGGAGGGACAACTCATTGTCAGGGAGGGCATCACCAGAGACTGCCCACATGGTGACTGGTTGACAGAGGAAGTGTGTGTATCCGTGGATGTGCATGTTAGAGAGACACAGAGAGACAGAATGCTTGTGTCTGTTTGTGTGTTTGTGTAATGGAGAGAGAGAGAGAGAGACAAAGCGAGAGATAAAGAGAGACAGAGAGCGAGAGAGAAGGAGAGAGCAAAAGAAAGAGAGAGATAGAGAGATGAAGAGAGAGAGTGTACTGGTCTCATGGCCCCATTACTCCTCTTCTCTCCCTGCCAGGCTCCTCCTGGGTAGTGGTGGACTCTCCCAACCCAGAGGCCGGGGCCATCCACGTGGCTGTGGGGGACAACGTAGTCTGGGCTGTCACCAAGGACAACAAGGTAAGACAATACCACTGTGTCCATAACTGAACACTCATTTCTATGCTTCATTGTTGGACATAATGATACTAATAGATTTCATTTAAATAGCACTTTTCATTACATGAAGAATCTCAAAGACGCTTAAAAAATGAAACAAAAAAATGATTATGAATTTATTGATGATAGTTAATGTGGTGCTGGACAATGATGAACATGAGCTAAAGGAAGAATTCAGGCAAAAAACACAAATGTCATTTTAATTCCGCCACGTCTACCTCTGGTTATGAATCATTCAGTCATGACTGTTTCCCTGATGATCTTCTGTCGGTACCTGTTAGGTATGGTTCAGACGTGGCGTCAACTCCTATAACCCCCGTGGTTCAGGCTGGATCGGGATGATCGGGGAGATGGTCATGATCAACGTGGGTCTCAACGACCAGGTAAGGAGCCATGACCGAACTATTTCCTCTGCTTATTCAACTAATTAGAAAGTTCCCTTAGACTCTCATAGCCAAGCCTTACGGCATGGGCTTAATATCATAAACTGTACATTAATTAATGAATACATTTTGCATAATGATTAAAAGGCAGTTTAGTAATGGAGAACAAACACAGTGTCATGTTAGTTTCTTGTCTGGCTCTCGCCTCATGTGTTCTGTCCCGTCCAGGTGTGGGGTATCAGCTGTGAGGACCGAGCAGTGTATTTCCGTCAGGGTGTGACCTCCAGTGAGTTGAGTGGTAAAGCCTGGAAGGCTGTCAATGTGCCCCGAGACGGAGACATCAGGTCCCACTCCTCCGCCAGCAGTAGCAGTTTGCACAGGTGGGCTGGGGACATGAACACACACATAAACACACACACATTGTTTTCACTGCTTGGGCAACCTCGGCTGCAGAAAGCAATTAGCCAAGCAGTCTGCCAGCTGGGTGCTCTGTGTAATACTAATAGTTTATCTCTCTCTTTCTCTCTCTCTCTCTGTCTGTCTCTATCTGTGTGTGTCTCTCTCTTTCTCTCTCACACAGTGCTGGTTGTTTCTTCAGTGGAGAGGTGCGAGCACAGTCTGTGATGAGTGAAGACTCAGACACAGAGAACGGTCCACAGAGGGCAGTCCTAGAAGTAGGGGCCTGCCCCTCCTCCCCTCCCCCCGATCCCCCTCCCGTTTACCCCGACATCCCCAAACCACGCATCCCCAAGGTCACCAGCGACAGCTTCATCTCCGAGATGCTCGCTGACCGCAAGGTCAAACGGGAGGGGGCCACCACTGCCGTCACCGTCGGTCCCTCTATCCCAGAAGAGGAGGCCTCTCTTCGGGAAGCAGGTGCCAAGTCTCCCCCTCTGGCCCTGGTTCTGTCCCCCAGCCTGTCAGGAGGGCCTGGGGAACCCCAATGGAGTAACGTAGACCTAGAAGAGGCCCAGACTCACCTGGCTGTCGGGCCTGCTGGGGTGAGAGGGGACGCGGCTGACACCTGTAGCCTGTCTTCTGTGGCCACCTACACCCTGTGTCAGGAGGAGCCGTATGGGGCGGATGAACACCCGCTCTGGGCATGGGTCAGTGGAGGAGGCTGTGGTGTGGACTGTCACTCCCAGCTCAACTGGTTCAACTCTGCCACAGGTGAGACACATACTGTAGATATTGTATCGCCCTGAAATTCTATTTCTCCTGCATATCAAAACAAGCCTAGCAATATACAAAACTCCAGCTCCAATTACACCAGAACACACCCTTCTGGCTGATGGAACAGTGTCCCTGTGCTTGTTGTTGTTGTTGTTGTTGAACCACTGGAGTGGTTCCTCACATGTTGTTGATAAATATTTTGATCTTTGTCTATTTGTCTTTCCCAGCCCGGACATCATCAGTCCAGTCCATGAGTCTGTCCATCAGTCCAGCCCAGACATCATCAGTCCAGTCCATGAGTCTGTCCATCAGTCCAGCCCAGACATCATCAGTCCAGTCCATGAGTCTGTCCATCAGTCCAGCCCAGACATCATCAGTCCAGTCCATGAGTCTGTCCATCAGTCCAGCCCAGACATCATCAGTCCAGTCCATGAGTCTGTCCATCAGTCCAGCCCAGACATCATCAGTCCAGTCCATGAGTCTGTCCATCAGTCCAGCCCAGACATCATCAGTCCAGTCCATGAGTCTGTCCATCAGTCCAGCCCAGACATCATCAGTCCAGTCCATGAGTCTGTCCATCAGTCCAGCCCAGACATCATCAGTCCAGTCCATGAGTCTGTCCATCAGTCCAGCCCAGACATCATCAGTCCAGTCCATGAGTCTGTCCATTAGTCCAGCCCAGACATCATCAGTCCAGTCCATGAGTCTGTCCATCAGTCCAGCCCAGACATCATCAGTCCAGCCCAGACATCATCAGTCCAGTCCATGAGTCTGTCCATCAGTCCAGCCCAGACAGCTGCCTGGCGGAAACAGATCTTTGAGCAGCTCAGCGAACGCTCCAAGAGAGATGGACCACTTTAAACACTACGAACAGGCCATAGAACAGGTACCGACAACTTGAACGTCCTTACAACTTGAATGCTTGCAAATGCTTTTTCTGGTTGCCATGATGAAATTAGTTTGTTAATGACTTGTTCTTGTTGTATAGAGGTTCATTAGTCTCCCTCCCTCCCCCCTCCGTCCCCTCATTCTCTCCCTCCCCCCCCAATCCGTCCCCTCCTTCTCTCCCTCCCTCCCTCCTCCGTCCCAGTCTGTGTGGGTGAAGAAAGGGACCATGCAATGGTGGAGGGACTGGAAGCCCTATAAGTGGGTGGACGTGAGGTTTGCCCTGGAGCAGTTCTCAGGACCAGAGGGAAACCAGAACGGCGTCCTCTTCCTCGACTACAACTTCAACGAGGAGAAGGTGAGGGGAGAGCCACAGTGCGTGTGTGTGTGTGTGTGTATTTTGGGTGATTTGTAATTAGTTATTTATTCATAATTTTTCTCCTCCCTCTGTCCAGTACGTGCATGCGTTCATCAACGAGGTGACTATCTTGGTGCCGGTGCTGAATGACTCCAAACACACGTTTGCCATCTACACAGCAGACAGTACCAAACAGAGGTGGCCTATCAGACTGGCTGCTGCCACCGAGCTGGAGATGCATGACTGGGTAGGTTATATGATCACTGTCTTACACCTGAACCAGACACAGATTACAAGTTCTCAATTTTCACTGAATATCATATGTACATTCATAAGGAAATGTCATGCTAAATAAAGGATGGTGAAAGGGTTATTCCACATTTAATAAAGCATCAGATGTAAGGATATTTTATATGACCCTATGTAGCATGACTTTGCCTCTATGTAGGGCTTATAAAGACTCTGCATGCTATCCTTTATAAGTTGTAGTCTGGGAATGTTTTGACTGTCTCTCTGTACCCCCAGCTGGCCCTACTGAGTGTGTCGTGCTGTGACTCCCGGGGGATCCAGGGTCCCCCCTCTAAACAGGCCCTCTGGTCAGTCACCTGTAAAGGAGACATCTTCGTCTGTGAGCCTTCACCTAGCCTGGAGGCCTGTCCCTACCCCACACCCTGCGACCAGATGTAAGACACGTCCTCTGGGCTGTTATCGATGCTTTATGAAGGCTTGATAAAAACTATATGATGGATTTATTATTTATAGATACATAGATATTAGATTATGCACTTACCAACTGAATAGTCTTGACTGTCTGGATATATTTGACTGTCTGAACAGTCTTGACTGTCTGAATAGCCTTGACTGTCTGAATAGCCTTGACTGTCTGAATAGCCTTGACTGTCTGAATAGCCTTGACTGTCTGAATAGCTTTGACTGTCTGAATAGCTTTGACTGTCTGAATAGCTTTGACTGTCTGAATAGCTTTGACTGTCTGAATAGCTTTGACTGTCTGAATAGCTTTGACTGTCTGAATAGCTTTGACTGTCTGAATAGCTTTGACTGTCTGAATAGCTTTGACTGTCTGAATAGCTTTGACTGTCTGAATAGCTTTGACTGTCTGAATAGTCTTGAGTGTCTGAATAGTCTTGAGTGTCTGAATAGCTTTGACTGTCTGAATAGCTTTGACTGTCTGAATAGCTTTGACTGTCTGAATAGTCTTGACTCCGGTAAGACGAGGGGGTGCGGTCTGTGCATATTTGTAAACAACAGCTGGTTCCACGAAATCTAAGGAAGTGTCTCGATTTTGCTCGACTGAAGTAGAGTATATTGTGATAAATTGCATGCCACACTACTTGCCTAGAGAGTTTTAAGATATACTTTCGTGGCTGTTTATTTACCACCACAGACAGATGCTGGCACTAAGACCGCACTCAGTCAGCTGTATAAGGAAATAAGCAAACAGGAAACCCCTCACCCAGAGGCGGCACTCCTAGTGGCCGAAGACTTTAATGCAGGTAAACTTAAATCAGTTCTACCAAATTTCTATCAACATGTTAAATGTGCAACCAGAGGGGAATAAAATCTAGATCACCTGTTATCCACACACGGAGACGCGTACAAAGCTCTCCCTTGCCCTCCATTTGGTAAATCCAACCACAACTCTATCCTCATGACTCCTGCTTACAAGCAAAAATTAAAGCAGGAAGCACCAGTGACTCGGTCTATAAAAGAGTGGTCAGATGAAGCAGATACTAAACTACAGGACTGTTTTGCTATCACAGACTGGAACATGTTCCGGGATTCTTCCGATGGCATTGAGGAGTACACCATATCAGCCACTGGCTTTATCAATAAGCGCATCGAGGACGTCGTCCCCACAGTGACTGTACGTACATACCCCAACCAGAAGCCATGGATTACAGGCAACATTCTCACTGAGCTAAAGGGTAGAGCTGCCGCTTTCAAGGTGCGGGACTCTAACCCGGAAGCTTACAAGAAATAAGCTTCTAAGCTGCTATGCCCTGCGACGAACCATCAAACAGGAAAAGCGTCAATACAGGGCTAAGATTGAATCATACTACACCGGCTCCGACGCTCGTCTTATGTGGCAGGGCTTGCAAACTACTACAAACTACAAAAGGAAGCACTCGCCTACCAGACGAGCTAAATCACTTCTATGCTCGCTTCGAGGCTAGCAACACTGAGGCATGCATGAGAGCATCAGCTGTTCCGGACGTCGATGTGATCACACTCTCCACAGCCGACGTGAGTAAGACGTTGAAACAGGTCAACATACACAAGGCTGTGGGGCCAGATGGATTACCAGGACGTGTGCTCTGGACATGTGCTGACCAACTGGCAGGTGTCTTTGACTGACATTTTCAACATGTTCCTGATTGAGTCTGTAATACCAACATGTTTCAAGCAGACCACCACAGTCCCTGTGCCCAAGAACACAAAGGCAACCTGCCTAAATGACTACAGACCCAGAGCACTCACGTCCGTAGCCATGAAGTGCTTTGAAAGGCTGGTAATGGCTCACATCAACACCATTATCCCAGAATCCCTAGACCCACTCCAATTTGCATATCGCCCAAACAGATCCACAGATGATGCAATCTCTGCTGCACTCCACACTGCCCCTTCTCACCTGGACAAAAGGAACACTTATGTGAGAATGCTATTCATTGACTACAGCTCAGCGTTCAACACCATTGTACCCTCAAGGCTCATCACTAAGCTCAGGATCCTGGGACTAAACACCTCCCTCTGCAACTGGATCCTGGACTTCCTGACAGGCCGCCCCAAGGTGGTAAGGGTAGGTAGCAACACTGATCCTCACTGCCACACTGATCCTCAACACTGGAGCTCCCCAGGGGTGCTTGCACAGTCCCCTTCTGTACTCCCTGTTCACCCACGACTGCATGGCCAGACTCCAACACCATCATTAAGTTTGCAGACAACACAACAGCCTGAACACCGACAACGACGAAACAGCCTATAGGGAGGAGGTCAGAGACCTGGCCGGGTGGTGCAGAATAACAACCTATCCCTCAACGTAACCAAGACTAAGAAGTGGACTACAGTCAAAGGTGGACTGAACACACCCCCATTCTCATCAACGGGGCTGTAGTGGAGCAGGTTGAGAGCTTCAAGTTCCTTGGTGTCCACATCAACAACAAACTAGAATGGTCCAAACACACCAAGACAGTTGTGAAGAGGGCACGACAAAGCCTATTCCCCCTCAGGAAACTAAGAGAAACTAAAGATGTGGCATGGGTCCTGAGATCCTCAAAGGTTTCTACAGCTGTAACATCGAGAGCATCTTGACTGGTTGCATCACTGTCTGGTACGGCAATTGCTCGGCCTCTGACCGCAAAGCACTACAGAGGGTAGTGCGTTCGGCCCAGTACATCACTTGGGCTAAGCTTCCTGCCATCCACGACCTCTACACCAGGCGGTATCAGAAGAAGGCCCTAAAAATTGTCAGACCCCAGCCACCCCAGTCATAGACTGTTCTCTCTACTACCGCAGGCAAGCAGTACCGGAGTGCCAAGTCTAGGGCAAAAAGGCTTCTCAACAGTTTTTACCCCCAAGCCATAAGACTCCTGAACAAGTAATCAAATGGCTACCCGGGCTATTTGCATTGTGTGCCCCCCCCAACCCCTCTTTTGCGCTGCTGCTACTCTCTGTTTATCATATATGCATAGTCACTTTAACTATACATTCATGTACATACTACCTCAATTGGGCCGACCAACCAGTGCTCCCGCACATTGGCTAACCGGGCTATCTGCATTGTGTCCCGCCACCCACCACCCGCCAACCCCTCTTTTACGCTACTGCTACTCTCTGTTCATCACATATGCATAGTCACTTTAACCATATCTACATGTACATACTACCTCAATCAACCTGACTAACCGGTGTCTGTATGTAGCCTCGCTACATGTCACGGCTCCTCCTCTGCAGTGCAGGGGGCGGTTCCTCCTGCAGGCAGAGGAGGGTCGTTAAGTGATTGGAGCCACCTGGGCTCAGGGTATAAAACTGCTTACTAATCACCTCTCCCTGTCTTGCTCTCTCTCTCTCTGCTCCTCCAGGTATGCTCATGATTTGTTTGTTCCTTTTTAGTTTTGCATAGTTTTCACTCAGTCATGTTCACACACACATATTCATGCACCCATGCACTTTACATACACCTTACATTATGATACATCCACACCTCATTCCTATTTCTTAGTTTAAGTTAATAGTTTGTTTAATAATAAAGAACACTTTTGAATTGGCCTATACCTGTTGTTCGTGTCTTCTCATTTGTCACAGGCTATGAGCCGGCTTGTGACATTTTATAGCCTCGCTACTGTATATAGCATGTCTTTTTACTGTTGTTTTATTTCTTTACTTACCTATTGTTCACCTAATACCTTTTTTGCACTATTGGTTAGAGCATGTAAGTAAGCAGTTCACTGTAAGATATTCGGCGCACGTGACAAATAAACTTTGATTTGATTTGACTGTCTGAATAGCCTTGACTGTCTGAATAGCCTTTCATTTAAAATGTTATACTTTTCCTTACTTTGTCTTCAACCCCACGTTGTGTGTCTGCAGGTTCTGGCATCAGGTGGGGGGCCACCTGCGTCTGGTGGAGTGTAACAGTCTGGGGGTGGTGTGGGGGGTTGGCTACGACCACACTGTCTGGGTCTACACCGGCGGCTATGGAGGGGGATTCTTGCAGGGTAAACACACTAAATATACACTAAACATAAACCTACTGGACTGGATTGGACTTAATGCATACGCTAAACATAAACCTACTGGACTGGACTTAAAGCATACGCTAAACATAAACCAAGTACTGTATAGCCACTAATACAGTGGGGCAAAAAAGTATTTAGTCAGCCACCAATTGTGCAAGTTCTCCCATTTAAAAAGATGAGAGAGGCCTGTAATTTTCATCATAGGTACACTTCAACTATGACAAACGAAATGAGAATAAAAAATCCAGAAAATCACATTGTAGGATTTGTAATGAATTTATTTGCAAATTATGGTGGAAAATAAGTATTTGGTCACCTACAAACAAGCAGGATTTCTGGCTCTCACAGACTTGTAACTTCTTCTTTAAGAGCCTCCTCTGTCCTCCACTCGTTACCTGTATTAATGGCACCTGTTTGAACTTGTTCTCAGTATAAAAGACACCTGTCCACAACCTCAAACAGTCACACTCCAAACTCCACTATGGCCAAGACCAAAGAGCTGTCAAAGGACACCAGAAACATAATTGTAGACCTGCACCAGGCTGGGAAGACTGAATCTGCAATAGGTAAGCCACTTGGTTTGAAGAAATCAACTGTGGGAGCAATTATTAGGAAATGGAAGACATACAAGACCACTGATAATCTCCCTCGATCTGGGGCTCCACGCAAGATCTCACCCCATGGGGTCAAAAGGATCACAAGAACGGTGAGCAAAAATCCCAGAACCACACGGGGGGACCTAGTGAATGACCTGCAGAGAGCTGGGACCAAAGTAACAAAGCCTACCATCAGTAACACACTACGCCGCCAGGGACTCAAATCCTGCAGTGCCAGACGTGTCCCCCTGCTTAAGCCAGTACATGTCCAGGCCCGTCTGAAGTTTGCTAGTAAGCATTTGGATGATCCAGAAGAAGATTGGGAGAATGTCATATGGTCAGATGAAACCAAAATATTACTTTTTGGTAAAAACTCAACTTGTCGTGTTTGGAGGACAAAGAATGCTGAGTTGCATCCAAAGAACACCATACCTACTGTGAAGCATGGGGGTGGAAACATCATGCTTTGGGGCTGTTTTTCTGCAAAGGGACCAGGACGACTGATCCGTGTAAAGGAAAGAATGAATGGGGCTATGTATTGTGAGGTTTTGAGTGGAAACCTCCTTCCATCAGCAAGTCCATTGAAGATGAAACGTGGCTGGGTCTTTCAGCATTACAATGACCCCAAACACACCGCCCGGGCAACGAAGGAGTGGCTTCGTAAGAAGCATTTCAAGGTCCTGGATTGGCCTAGCCAGTCTCCAGATCTCAACCCCATAGAAAATCTTTGGAGGGAGTTGAAAGTCCGTGTTGCCCAGCAACAGCCCTAAAACATCACTGCTCTAGAGGAGATCTTCATGGAGGAATGGGCCAAAATACCAACAACAGTGTGTGTGAACCTTGTGAAGACTTACGTTTGACCTCTGTCATTGCCAACAAAAGGTATATAACAAAGTATTGAGATAAACTTTTGATTTGACCAAATACTTATTTTCCACCATAATTTGCAAATAAATTCATTAAAAATCCTACAATGTGATTTTCTGGATTTTGTTTTCTCATTTTGTCTGTCATAGTTGAAGTGTACCTATTATGAAAATTACAGGCCTCTCTCATCTTTTTAAGTGGGAGAACTTGCACAATTGGTGGCTGACTAAATACTTTTTTGCCCCACTGTATATATTTTGATTTGTTTATGACTTTTTTGGTCACTACATGATTCCATATTTATTATTTCATAGTTTTGATGTCTTCACTGTTATTCTAAAATGTAGAAAATAGTAAAAATAAAGAAAAACCTTTGACTGAGTAGGTGTGTCCAAACTTTTGACTGGTACTGTAAGTGTTTCGACCTGTCCCCAAATTATTATAGTTGGTTCGGAGTTGTTTTTGGTATTTTAACCTGTGTGTCATGATCGCGTCTAGTGTGGATAGACAAAATCAACAGGCCACGCCCGGGGCCAGTTTGGTCAGGGTGTAAGGGTATGTTACAACAGGCCACGCCCGGGGCCAGTTTGGTCAGGGTGTAAGGGTATGTTACAACAGGCCACGCCCGGGGCCAGTTTGGTCAGGGTGTAAGGGTATGTTACAACAGGCCACGCCCGGGGCCAGTTTGGTCAGGGTGTAAGGGTATGTTACAACAGGCCACACCCGGGGCCAGTTTGGTCAGGGTGTAAGGGTATGTTTCATGGCTGTTTTGTCTCAGCTCATGACTATAACCCCTCTCTTGTCTTTGTTAGGTCTGGCCAGCAGCACAGATAACATCTACACCCAGACAGATGTGAAGTGTGTCTACATTTATGAGAACCAGAGGTGGAACCCAGTCACAGGATATACCAACAGAGGCCTCCCAACAGACCGTTACATGTGGAGTGATGCAACAGGACTGCAGGAGTGTACCAAGGCCAACACCAAGCCTCCATCCCCTCATTGGATATGGGTGGGTACCAGTAACCGGACAAAACATTTCAATTTCACCCCAGGACAATATCACTTTTGAACCTGAACTAAATATGCACAGAGTGCCATTAGATGACTAAAATAGTCCTACACATTTTTTTCTGCTAACTGCTCTGTCTCTATCAGGTGGCAGACTGGGCCATTGACTATGGTATCTCTGGAGGGACAGACAGAGAGGGTTGGCAATATGCAGCTGATTTCCCAACGTGAGTGTATCTAACCTTCCCCAATACATATTCATTGGTCTATCTATCACATATCAAGCTGAATCCTTCCCTGCATGAAAGTTGCCATGATATGTGTTTGTTTCTGTCACTATCATGTATTTTATCTCCCTCCCTCTGTATGTACTCTTCCAGGTCGTGTCATGGCCACAAGACCTTGAAGGACTTTGTCCGTCGTAGGCGATGGGCCAGGTACTTTGTCACTACACAACAATCGTCCTGTTCCCTCATCACTATTTGTTTAGTAAGCACACTATGGTCTGTCCTCAGTCTGCCCACTGTGTTTAACCTGTCTAGGATCAGCGTGGCGCTAGCGGCACCCCCCCCCCCCCCCCACTGAAAAACCAGTGCCGCGAAATTCAAAAAAAATATTTTTTTAAAATATTTAACTTTCACACATTAAAGTCCAATACAGCTAATGAAAGACACAGATCTTATGAATCCAGTCAACATTTCCGATTTTTAAAATGTTTTACAGGGAAGACACAATATGTAAAGATGTACATCTATTACCTAAAAACACATTAGCATAATCCACCATCTTTTATTTGTCCACCAACACCAGTAGCCATCACCAATTCGGCTAAACTAAGATATTTATAGCCCCTAACCAACAAAAAAACTCATTAGATGACAGTCTGATAACATATTTATGGTATGGGATAGGTTTTGTTAGAAAAAAGTGCATATTTCAGGTATATGGCATAGTTTACAATTGCACCCACCATCACAAATGGAATAGAATAATTACAATGAGCAACGTGTTTACCTAACTACTAATCATCAAACATTTCGTAAAAATACACAGCATACACGAATCGAAAGACACAGATCCTGTGAATACAGACAATATTTCAGATTTTCTAAGTGTCTTACAGCGAAAACACAATAAATCGTTATATTAGCTTAGCACATAGCAATTAGCAGCCCAGCATTGATTCTAGCCAAAGTGAGCGATAAAAGTCAACATCGCCAAAAGATATTAATTTTTTCACTAACCTTCTCAGAATTCTTCCGATGACACTCCTGTAACATCACATTACAACATGCATATACAGTTTGATCGAAAATGTTTATATTTAGCCACCAAAATCATGGTTAGACAATGTGAAATGTAGACAAGCTGGTAAAGAAAACGTCCTTGCGCCACTTAGACAGTGATCTACTCTTATACATAAATACTCATAAACGTGACTAAAAAATATAGGGTGGACAGGGATTGATAGACAATTTAATTCTTAATACAATTGCGTTATTACATTTTTTAATTTATCCTTACTTTTCAATACAGTTTGCGCCAAGCGAAGCTACGTCAAAAAACATGGCGTCCTAAGCCACTAAAATGTTTCGACAGAAACACGATTTATCATAATAAAAATGTCCTACCTTGAGCTGTTCTTCCATCAGTATCTTGGGCAAAGGATCCTTTCTTGGGAGAAATCGTCTTTTGGTGGAAAGCTGTCCTCTTGCCATGTGGAAATGTCAACTACGTTCGGGATGAACTGAAAAGCGTGCCCAACTTTTCACATCGTTGCAAAAATAAATGTCCCAAAATCGCACTAAACGGATATAAATTGCTATAAAACGCTTTAAATTAACTACTTTGTGATGTTTGTAACTCCTATAACGAGTGAAAAGATGACCGGAGAAATATAACAGGCTAAACTAACGCTTGGAACAGGAGAGGGTCGGTGTCTTCCACGCGCGTTACGCAGCAAGAAAAGACTTGCTAGCTAAAGGTTTTTTTCATTTGTAGGGCCTGTGAACGAGCAATCGAGCCCGTTGGAATCGTCATCACGTAAAGGCATCCAGGGGAAGACGTAAGAAGTGTCCGTATAGTCATAGCAACGACAGAGCCCTTTTAAATGACTTCAGAAAAGTGGCCAACGTTTCTCAAATCTGACTCCATGTCAGGGAAATTGCTGTAGAATGGGCTCTGTTCCACTTAGAGACAAAATTTCAACTCCTATAGAAACTATAGACTGTTTTCTATCCAATAATAATAATAATATGCATATTGTACGATCAAGGATTTTGTGGGAAGCCGTTTAAAAAATTAGCCACATTAGCATAAATAGTCTAAACAGCGCCCCCATCCCCAACAGGTTAAACAACCCTAGGTTTGAGCTCTGGGGGAAAAAATTGCCTGTAAGCTCAGATCTAGGATCAGCTTTACTCTACCTAAATCCTAACCATAACCATTGGGGGAAGGAAACACAACAACTGATGTTAGATCAGTGTCTAGGGCAGAGTTCTTCAATCCTGGTCTTTGGGACCCACAGGGAGTGCATGTTTTTGCTCCAGCCCAGTATTTACACACCTAATTCAACTGTTGGTACACTGGTCTAGGTGCGACTTAACTCCTATTTGAACAACCCTTGTATGTCCTCTGACAGGAATTGTAAACTGACGACCATAGGGCCATGGCAGGAAGTCCCACCCATCCCGTTGAGTGACGTGACCATCATCCCGTGTGGAGCTCAGAGCATTGTTGAGCCGATCCCTCTGTGGGCCATCAGTAACAAGGGAGACGTGCTCTGTAGACTGGGAGTCACCCTACTGATGCCTGCTGTGAGTCACACACACACACACAATATGTAAACATACAACACACATGTCCACCATGAATACACAGACATTGTGGTTGATAACAGAAGTGGTTGCGTGTGTTTCTAGGGGACGTCGTGGCTCCACGTGGGCACAGACCAGCCCTTTAAGTCTATCTCCATCGGTGGGGCCAACCAGGTGTGGGCCATTGCCAGGGATGGCTCTGCCTTCTACAGGGGCTCCGTGTCCGCACAGAGCCCTTCAGGTCAGTCAGAGAATCACGCAGAACCCACCGTCTCTGACAGAACCCAGGGATTCTCCTTTCAGTCCTGTGTGTCTTACTGCTAATCAACAGTTCAGTCAAATCACTCAAATGTATTTCTGAAGCCGTTTTTAAATCAGCAGTTGTCACAAAGTGCTTTACAGTATTAGCTCAATGTTTGTTTTCGGGAGGAGCTTACCTCTCTCTGAGTTCTGGTTCCTATCACAGAGATATAATGATGAGAGAAGACTCAAATCACTGGCTGTTTAATGTACTATTGCCCCCTGTAGGAGACTGCTGGTACCACATCCCCTCTCCAGCCAGACAGAAGCTCCAACAGGTGTCTGTAGGGAGGACATCAGTCTACACAGTGGATCAACATGGTACTACAGATGAGAATGTCATGACTTACTATGACATGGACCTTTATTATTGTCAGACGTATATTAGTTGAACCATCTCTTCTTTATTTTTGTCATGATTTTAATTTGGTGCTCTCCATCCAGGTAACCTGTGGTTCAGACAGGGCCTGACTCCTAGCTACCCCCAGGGATCGTCATGGGAACACATCTCCAACAATGTACGCAAGGTCTCCGTAGGACCTCTGGACCAGGTGAGCAGAACCTACAATCTAAAACCTGGGTGGTTGTTGTTGGCATTAATGAATCATAATGACTTTCTCTTTTTTCAAAATTCTAACTTCTTGACATTGCACTGTGTTGAGTAACTCAACCCTTCTCATTGTTGTTGTGTAGGTGTGGATCATAGCTGACAAGGTGCAAGGCAGCCACAGTCTGAGCTGTGGGACAGTCTGCCACCGTCTGGGGGTTCAGCCCATGGACCCAAAGGGACAGTCGTGGGACTACGGCATCGGGGTGAAACCCTTAACCTTACCTCTAACCCTGACTCACCAACCTGCTTCTGCAACACCAATGACTTTCGTGGTGGGGGGGCTGTCTGACTCTCTCTCTCTCTCGCTCTCTGTCTCTCCCTCTATCCTTCTCTTCCTCTCTCTCATCAGGGTGGCTGGGACCACATCACTGTGAGAGGGAACTCCTTCGAGGCTCCCCGTGTCCGTATGCCCTCCCTGACACCCTCCCTTACCGCCTCCGTAACAGGCCCCCTCCGCCCCCCTCCGCACCGCAGACCGCTCTCCTTCAGGAACACAGAGGAGAACGGGAACGCTGTCAGGTGTTAAACACACACACACATAGAGTATTTGCCAGTGGACACTGTATCTCTGTTCTGTCTTCAGCCCAACTCTCGCTACAAAAAAAACACCCCAATGCAACTACTCCACCATCCACACTGTACTGTAGCTCCCAGCTCCAGCCTCAACCTCTAAGTGTCTGAAGTAAAACTCTTATTCTGTCCAATCACCTGGTTGTGTTCAATTACCTTTGAACCCTAGCTCTGTGCACTCAGCTTGACTCAGCCAATCACCTTCTCTCTTCACAACTAGCAGGTCATGTTCAACATTTCCCACATAGAGCACTAGTCATTTTAAACAGTGTGACTCAGTCTTCGAACATTGCATCATCGTTATTTAAATCTGTGGTCTAAAGATAACTTTTTGTTTTATTTATTGTTATTTTTTGGTTGAATGTTTTTTTTCTGTGTGTAGGTGTGTACAGTGCTGTATGTGAATAGATGTTTTGTTTATGTTATATTGGTGATAGCTTTAACTTTTTAAAATATAACGTAAGAAGTGTTTTCTGGGGTATTCAATGTTATTGGGCCGATGTATGATTCTGTGAAGGTGGGCGATGTATGATTCTGTGAAAGTGGGCGATCAGTAGTTTTTACTGATTCTGTCCCAATAAGTTACTATACTTCCTACTTTGTACCTGCTGGTAACGTAGAGATTCCACTGAAGTCACATCAAAAACAATAAACTATTTACCGAGAATAATTTAGGTTATTAATCCTTTGATAGCACATGGCGCTTTTACAGTTATATGCCTTTCTCCTGAATGGTTTGTATCTGTGATGGCCACAGTTAAGATCGTCTTGAGGATAATGAGTGGACCAAGGCGCAGCGTGTGGAAAATACATCTCTTTTATTTGAGACGAGTGAAACACAAAACGAACACTTATAACAAAACGAAACAAACGTAAGTGCAATACAAAAGCTACAAACGTTCTACATCGACAATTATCCACAAAACCCAATGCCTATGGCTGCCTTAAATATGGCTCTCAATCAGAGACAATGAACCACAGCTGCCTCTAATTGAGAACCAATCTAGGCAGCCATAGACATACAAACACCTAGACAAGACACTGACCCATTTAACATACAAACCCCTAGACAATCCAAAAATACATACATTCCCCATGTCACACCCTGACCTAACTAAAATAATAAAGAAAACAAAGAATACTAAGGCCAGGGCGTGACATAAGAGTTTATATGTCCATGTTCCTAGGGGACAGTTTTTTTCTATAGCATTTTTGTGCTACTCTTGAAAAGAAAGTACATATTCTTATTTTCATAAAAAATGCAAATTGCTTGAAAAATGATGTCTTTGAAAGGCTTAAAAGTTCATTTGTTTGTTTCTCAGGAAAATAAGAGTTTTAACACTATTATCTGCATATTTTTCACCTATGATTTTAGCAGTAAACTATTATCTTTAAACCACAAAGGCTGAAACTATCACGTTTGGGCATTCATTCATCTTACTGCTGTAACTGAAAGATGAAGATCCAATAGTGACTGATATACTGCAACTACAAATCATTAATTGTCCAGAAAACTGTGTATCTGTGAATACTGTCACTTTATCTTCCTATGGCAGTTCCTAATACAACAAGTGCATTGTTTGATAATGACACTGAGTATGTACTCAGTCAATCCTGTACTGCTGTTACTACAGTACAGGATTTATCCTAAAGGAGGGACACATTACACGTATAGGTTGGGATGTGAAGGGGGTACACCATAGCATGAAAATCATAAGTCTAGCAGAGGACTTTTCACTTGAGGATTCCATTGCTTTCATTGATTATGGTGTAAACTAGAATACTATAAGCCGGTACTGTTCCAACTCCAACAAGGGTGTTATTGAGCTATATATTTCTTCCTTCTAATAGTGTGCATGGTCAATGTCCTCTCAATAAATGTGATTATTGATAAGGAAGATTCTCGTTTTACATTTTTCAATTCACACTTTTTTGGAGTCTCAGGAGAACTCAGGTTTACAAAGATATTACAGAAGTATCATTCAAACACACATTGTAAGAGCAACATAATTATTACGTTCACCTTTTACACATACACCACTGTTCTAATAACATTTGAAAATATGCCATTTAGCTGATGCATTTATTCCAGGTAACTTACAGTCATGCTTGCATACTTTTTGTGTACAATTGGGAATTGAACCGATTATCCTGGCATTGGAAACGCCATGCTCTACCAACTGAGCTACCGACATGCATGTCCCAGAACCATAAAAACACAAGATACCATAGGGTCATGGAGATAAAACAACTTGGTCAACACATACTGTACATTTTGCCATGTACACAAATGGCTCTGTGTAGATCCTGTGGTCTAGCGGTAACACTGCTGGCTTCTTCTTCCCACCAGAGGCATAAGTTCAATTCCCTGCTCCAACCCTTCAAACTGTTTGTCCCACCTACCTGTCTTCCACTCTGCAATTAAATAACTGTGTCAACCACCCCCAAATGTAATATATACATACAAATATGTTTCTAATAATTTACACTTCATTTAAATTACAGTGTGTATTCTTTCCCTTCCTTAAACAGTACAGTATTTGACTAAAGTCTGTGGGACCAGTATAGGTACGCATATCCTTGTCCTGTATGTGACTGTTGTGTCCAGAGGCAGTCTGTGGGACCAGTATAGGTAGGCATATCCTTGTCCTGTATGTGACTGTTGCGCTCAGAAGCAGTCTGTGGGACCAGTATAGGTACGCATATCCTTGTCCTGTATGTGACTGTTGTGTCCAGAGGCAGTCTGTGGGACCAGTATAGGTACGCATATCCTTGTCCTGTATGTGACTGTTGTGTCCAGAGGCCGTCTGTGGGACCAGTATAGGTACGCATATCCTTGTCCTGTATGTGACTGTTGTGTCCAGAGGTAGTGCTCAGCTGGGAAAACAAACATTGTTCCTAAAAGGTTGAAAACATTTATCTACAGCTAGGGTGGCCTGTCCTATCTACAGCTAGGGTGGCCTGTCCTATCTACAGCTAGGGTGGCCTGTCCTATCTACAGCTAGGGTGGCCTGTCCTATCTACAGCTAGGGTGGCCTGTCCTATCTACAGCTAGGGTGGCCTGTCCTATCTACAGCTAGGGTGGCCTGTCCTATCTACAGCTAGGGTGGCCTGTCCTATCTACAGCTAGGGTGGCCTGTCCTATCTACAGCTAGGGTGGCCTGTCCTATCTACAGCTAGGGTGGCCTGTCCTATCTACAGCTAGGGTGGCCTGTCCTATCTACAGCTAGGGTGGCCTGTCCTATCTACAGCTAGGGTGGCCTGTCCTATCTACAGCTAGGGTGGCCTGTCCTATCTACAGCTAGGGTGGCCTGTCCTATCTACAGCTAGGGTGGCCTGTCCTATCTACAGCTAGGGTGGCCTGTCCTATCTACAGCTAGGGTGGCCTGTCCTATCTACAGCTAGGGTGGCCTGTCCTATCTACAGCTAGGGTGGCCTGTCCTATCTACAGCTAGGGTGGCCTGTCCTATCTACAGCTAGGGTGGCCTGTCCTATCTACAGCTAGGGTGGCCTGTCCTATCTACAGCTAGGGTGGCCTGTCCTATATACACAGTTTGGGCCCCTGTGGGCTACAGTGTATGCTGGAGAATACTATACTTTAAGAATCAGTTATTTTACATTTCTGACCAATCAGGTAACTACAGTTAATCGCCAGCTATAAAAATGACAGAATAAAATTAAGAAAACAGATGAAATGGCACTGGAATGTACTTTGACTTGGGTCTCACCACAAATCAGAATCAGAATCCCACGTGAGATAAACTTTAAGTTCCACTGTTCTAGAAGTTATATCATGGTCCTTTGGGGATTCTGTCTGTCACAGCTCTGGCTAGGCCTTTGTCTAATCTGACATAGTCCACAGGCTGCTGGTGCTCTTTGCCTGTCTGTCTGTCTTCACTTGTACTCCACCATTATGTTTCTGAGAATGAATGTCAAGGGTACAGTGCTCCAAATTACCTCCCACCACTGTCTCATGGAGTTACTGAGGCAAGTTCTTGTGTGCTCCATTTAGTGCATGGTCAGGTATGTCACTATAGCTCACTAGCTTGTCGGAGTATAAGGCTGCCTCTCAGACACCCTTTCCCCATTCTGTGCACTACTTTTGGCCATGGTCATAAGTAGAGTAGTGGTGTACAATATGGTAGATAGGGTTTCAGTTGAGATTCGCTCCTCAAGTCAAGCCTGGATGCTTCAACTCTTTGGCTGTGGAGTTAGCACCTGCAAGCTGTTAACTTTCCTGGCTGAAGCTGTGGATCTAGGTGAGGAACTGAGGCTAGATGTTAGCTCTACTGGCTGAAGCTGTGGATCTAGGTGAGGAACTGAGGCTAGATGTTAGCTCTCCTGGCTGAAGCTGTGGATCTAGGTGAGGAACTGAGGCTAGATGTTAGCTCTCCTGGCTGAAGCTGTGGATCTGAGTGAGGAACTGAGGCTAGATGTTAGCTCTCCTGGCTGAAGCTGTGGATCTAGGTGAGGAACTGAGGCTAGATGTTAGCTCTCCTGGCTGAAGCTGTGGATCTGGGTGAGGAACTGAGGCTAGATGTTAGCTCTCCTGGCTGAAGCTGTGGATCTGGGTGAGGAACTGAGGCTAGATGTTAGCTCTCCTGGCTGAAGCTGTAGATCTGGGTGAGGAACTGAGGCTAGATGTTAGCTCTCCTGGCAGAAGCTGTGGATTTGGGTAAGGAACTGAGACAGGCTCTCATGCCCATCCTCCTCCAGGTGCTGCTGGTAAAACTGGAGCAGTCTGGCAGCGCTAGCCTCTGTCGGTGTCTCACCAGGGGGCAGGCGGGCGCTGGAAATCCCCAGGATGATGGAGGTCAGGGACTTGATGTAGTTCTCAGCCAACGTCAGCGTCTCGATCTTGGAGAGCTTCTTGTCCATTTTGACATGCGGAATGGCCTCTCTAAGAGCCTGGAAGGCGTTGTTAAGTTTGTGCATGCGCTGGCGCTCCCGCTCGTTGCTCTCCAGCCGCCGGACGTTGCGTTCTTTGTTGCTGTTGTGAGACCGTCGGTGTCTGTGGGGGCCGTGGGTGGTGCCACCGCCTCCGCCTCGCTCGCGGTCCCCGCCCCTCAGAATGCCTCTCCAGGAGCCTCCAATACGGACCGAGGCCTCAGAGCCCTCCTGTTCGCTGGTGCCTGGTTCTCTGTTCTCTGGTTCAAGGTCCAGGTCTTGCCCGGTCCAGGGTTTTCTGGATGACTTAGCGGCCTTCCCTTTAGACTTCATCCTTCAGCCTGATTTAGTTACCCCTCTTCCTCACAACAGCCTTGAAAGACAACAGAAACAACAACTGGTTATAGAAAGGACTTGTCAAGGAAGAGATAAGCAAACAAGTGGCAGTGCTTTTGCCCTGAGGGCTACAGTGTTACAAATTAGTTTAAATACTCAAGTTGGAATATGCAGCTTTTTGACCACCATTTTCCCCTTCCACTCTCAAATCAAATCATCCAATCAAATTTTATGTCACATGTTTACTAAATTTAAAAAAAATCTTTAAAAAAACAAACACAATAAAATAACAATAATGAGCTATATATATTAAGCTTTGTATATATTTCAATATATTTCAATCTCTTTTTTCCATTTTTGAATTAAATATACCTTTCTGCAACTCGCCTCATCCAATGTGGTACGGATCTGCTATTTTTTTAGACCTTATAACTGGAACCTCCATCAGAGGCAAGCCATCAGAAGTTAGCCAGCTAATGAGCTACTAGCTATTTAGTCATTGTTAGCCACTGCTAGCGGTCTTTACCTTTAGCTCAGACACCAGCCACTTTAGCCCGGATAATATCTGCCAGTCTGCACAGCGCGCTAACAGCCCTGAGCATATCGGACTGCTTTTCTCCACTACATTACCGGATTCCTGCTGCAAGCTCTGGACCATTACACCGGATAATCGCAGCTAGCTAGCTGCTACCGAGTGGCTATTGTGGCTAACGCCCCTGTCCAGAAGTAAGCACCAGTTAGCCTTGAGCTAGCCTCGAGCTAGGCCCATCTCCCAGCTAGCCAACGAAGTACACCAACTACAATACCTCTCTTGCCAATTGGCCTGGACCCTTTGTCGACACAGAGCCCCGCCGATCCATCACGACTGGTCTGCTGACGTAATTCAACCGATGTGCTCTCAACCGGCTTCTGCGTTGTGGATGTCGGTGAAGACCCATGTCGGTGAAGACCCATCTGCTGGCCCCGAATGCTGTGTCTCCCGCTCGCCTAGCGTAGCAACGACTATCGAACGGCTCCCTGTTTCATCTATTGCTGCTCATTGGACCCTATAATCACTCGGCTACACAGCTGTGTAGACTGTTCATTAACACTGTACTTCATTTTGTTTATCTGTCGGCCCGAGCCTCGAAGTCAGGCACCGTGTGTAGCTAACTGACCCTTTCTGCCCATTCATCGCCATTTACCCGTTGTTGTTGTTGTCTTAGCTGTTTACCCGTTGTTGTCTTACCCTATGTTGTCTTAGCTCCCCCGATCAACACCTGTGATTGCTTTATGTCTCTCTCTAATGTCAATATGCCTTCCATACTGTTGTTTAGGGTAGCTCTCATTGTTTTATTTTACTGCGGAGCCCCTAGTCCCGCTCAACATACCTTAGATAGCTCCTTTGTCCCACATCCACACATGCGGAGACCTCACCTAGCTTAACTGGTGCCTCCAGAGATGCAACCTCTCTCATTGTCACTCAATGCCTAGGTTTACCTCCACTGTACTCGTAGCCTACCATACCCTTGTCTGTACATTATGCCCTGAATCTATCCTACTACGCCCAGAAATCTGCTCCTTTTATTCTCTGTTCCCAACGCACTAGACGACCATTTCCTATAGCCTTTAGCCGTACCCTCATCCTACTCCTCCTCTGTTCCTCTGGTGATGTAGAGGTTAACCCAGGCCCTGTGTGTCCCCAGGCACTCTCATTGTTGACTTCTGTAACCGCATAAGCCTTGGGTTCATGCATGTTAACATCAGAAGCCCCCTCCCTAAATTTGCTTTATTCACTGATTTAGCACACTCCGCCAACCCTGATGTCCTAGCCGTGTCTGAATCCTGTCTGAATCCTGAATCCTGGCTGAATCCTGGAATCCTGAATCTGAATCCTGTCCAAAAATTCTGAAATTTCCATCCCCAAATACAACATTTCCCATCAAGATAGAACTGCTAAAGGGGGTGGAGTTGCAATCTACTGCAGAGATAGCCTGCAGAGTTCTGTCATACTATCCAGATCTATGCCCAAGCAGTTCGAGCTTCTCCTTTTAAAAATCCATCTCTCCAGAAATAAGTCTCTCACTGTTGCCGCTTGCTCCCAGCTGTGCCCTGGACACCATATGTGAATTGATTAGCCCCAATCTACCTCCAGAGTTTGTTGTGTTAGGTGACCTAAACTGGGATATGCTTAACACCCCGGCCGTCCTACAATCTAAGCTAGATGCCCTCAATCTCACAAAAATGATCAAGGAAACTACCAGGTACAACCCCAAATCCGTTAACACGGGCACCCTCATAGATATCATCCTAACCAGCCTGCCCTCTAAATACACCTCTGCTGTTTTCAACCAGGATCTCAGCAATCACTGCCTCGTTGCCTGCGTCCGTTATTGGTCCGCGGTCAAACAACCACCCCTCATCACTGTCAAACAATTCCACTTCTGCGAGTAGGCCTTTCTAATCGACCTGGCCTGGGTATCCTGGAAAGATATTGACCTCATCCCGTCAGTAGAAGATGCATGGTTGTTCTTTAAAAGTGCTTTCCTCACCATCTTAAATAATCATGCCCCTTTCAAAAAATGTAGAACCTAGAACAGATATAGCCCTTGGTTCACTCCAGACTTGACTGCCCTTGACCAGCACAAAAACATCCTGTGGTGTACTGCACTAGCATCAAATAGTCCCCGCGATATGCAACTTCTCAGCGAAGTCAGGAACCAATATACACAGTCAGTTAGGAAAGCAAAGGCTAGCTTTTTCAAACAGAAATTTGCATCTTGCAGCACTAATTCCAAAATGTTTTGGGACACTGTAAAGTCCATGGAGAATAAGAGCACCTCCTCCCTGCTGCCCACTGCACTGAGGCTAGGAAACACTGTCACCACCAATAAATCCACAATAATCGAGAATTTCAATAAGCATTTCCCCCCCCCCCCCCCCCCCCCCCCACTTCTCCTTCACCCAAATCCAGACAGCTGATGTTCTGAAAGAGCTGCAAAATCTGGATCCCTACAAATCAGCTGTGCGAGACAATCTGGACCCTCTCTTTCTAAAATTATCTGCCGAAATTGTTGCAACCCCTATTACTAGTCTGTTCAAACTCTCTTTCGTATCGTCTGAGATTCCAAAAGATTTAGAAAGCGGCCACGGTCATCCCCCTCTTCAAAGGGGGAGACACTCCAGACCCAAACTGTTACAGACCTACGTATATCCATCCTGCCCTGCCTTTCTAAAGTCTTCGAAAGCCAAGTTAACAAACCGAGCACCAACCATTTCAAATCCCACCATACCTTCTCCGCTATGCAATCCGGTTTCCGAGCTGGTCACGGGTGCACCTCAGCCATGCTCAAGGTCCTAAACGATATCATAACCGCCATCGATAAAAGACAGTACTGTGCAGCCGTCTTCATCGACCTGGCCAAGGCTTTCGACTATGTCAATCACCGTATTCTTATCGGCAGACCCAACGCCTTGGTTTCTCAAATGACTGCCTCGCCTGGTTCACTAACTACTTCTCAGATAGAGCTCAGTGTGTCAAATCGGAGGGCCTGTTGTCCGGACCTCTGGCAGTCTCTATGGGTGTGCCACAGGGTTCAATTCTCGGGCCGACTCTTTTCTCTGTATATATCAATGATGTCACTCTTGCTGCGGGTGATTATTTGATCCACCTCTACGCAGACGACACCATTCTGTATACATCTGGCCCTTCTTTGGACACTGTGTTAACAAACCTCCAAACGAGCTTCAATGCCATACAACACTCCTTCCGTGGCCTCCAACTGCTCTTAAACACTAGTAAAACTAAATACATGCTCTTCAACCAATCGCTTCCCGCACTCGCTCGCCCAACTAGCATCACTACTCTGGACGGTTCTGACTTAGAATATGTGGACAACTACAAATACCTAGGTGTCTGGTTAGACTGTAAACTCTCCTTCCAGACTCACATTAAGCATCTCCAATAAAAAATGAAATCTAGAATCAGCCAACTATTTCGCAACAAAGCCACAACTCATGCTGCCAAACATACCCTCGTAAAACTGACTATCCTACCGATCCTTGACTTTGGCAATGTCATTTACAGAATAGCCTCCAACACTCTACTCAGCAAATTGGATGCAGTCTATCACAGTGCCATCGGTTTTGTCACCAAAGCCCCATATACTACCCATCACTGCGACCTGTATGCTCTCGTTGGCTGGTCCTCGCTACATATTTGTCGCCAAACCCACTGGCTCCAGGTCATCTATAAGTCTTTGCTTGGTAAAACTCCGCCTTATCTCAGCTCACTGGTCACCAGAGCAACACCCACCCGTAGCACGCGCTCCAGCAGGTATATTTCACTGGTCATCCCCAAAGCCAACACCTACTTTCCATCCAGTTCTCTGCTGCCAATGACTGGAACGAATTGCAAAAATCACTGAAGTTGGAGACTTATATCTCCCTCGCTAACTTTAAGCGTCAGCTGTCAGAGCAGCCCATCTGTAGATAGCCCATCTAACTACCTACCTCATCCCCATATTTGTTTTTGTTTTTCTGCTCTTTTGCACACCAGTATTTCTACTTGCACATCCTCATCTGCACATATATCACTCCAGTGTTAATTGCTCAAATGTAATTACTTCGCCACTATGGCCTATTTATTGCCTTACCTCCTTACTTCATTTGCACACACTGTATACAGATTTTTCTATTGTGTTATTGACTGTACATTTGTTTATACCATGTGTAACTCTGTCTTGTTGTTTTTGTCGCACTGTTTTGCTTTATCTTGGCCAGGTGGCAGTTGGCCTACCTGACCTACTGTCACGTTCCTGACCTGTTTTCTGTTGTTTTGTATGTGTTTAGTTGGTCAGGGCGTGAGTTGGGGTAGTCTATGTTATGTGTTTTCTATGTTGGGTTAATGTGTTGCCTGGTATGGTTCTCAATTAGAGGCAGGTGTTTGACGTTTCCTCTGATTGAGAACCATATTAAGGTAGGTTGTTCTCACTGTTTGTTGGTGGGTGATTGTTCCTGTGTCTGTGTATACCACATGGGACTGTTTCGTTTGTTCGTTCGTTTTAGGTAGTCTGTTCCTGTTCGTGCGTTCTTCGTCTATATGTAAGTTCGTTTGTTTCAGGTCTGTTGCCTTCGTTTATTGTTTTGTAGTTTGTTATAGTGTTCATTAGTGTTTCGTCTTTCAGTTAATAAATCAGTATGTATTCATCACCCACTGCGCCTTGGTCCGTTCATTCACCACAAGACGAACGTTACACCTACCTGGTTAAATAAAGGGGAAATAAAAACATTTAAAATAAAACTATACAGGGGGTACTTCAGTTTGAGTCCTTATTACTCAGAAAAACAACTACGAATTGACAAACCCAATGAAGTTCTAAAATCACATCAAACTTTATTCATCACATGGGCCGAATTCAACAAGTGTAGACCTCACCATGAAATGCTGATTACACTGTAATTACATTGTAATTAGCTAATGGGACTAAACCTGCTGTTTATGATGATTAATGATGACTTATATATGTTCTTTACAATAAGACAGAAATATGGCCTTTTTAGAATTGTTTTTATTCAGTTTTAAATGAAGATGTATTTTCTTTTGATGTGAAGAAAAATGTAAGAAACACAGTGTCTATCTAATCAGCCAGTGTGTGAAAATGCTATAATGTAATCTCCACCTCTCTTATCCTACTGTAGGCTACCCAGGCCTCCAGATAATACCCAACACAAGGTTACTCTCTTTTAATACAGACAGGGGACAGAAAAGTACAGCACAATTTTGGGGGGAGAGATTTTACGCTTGTGTACTCCATCTCATAACTTAAAGGGGAAATCTGCACTTCAAACAACAAAGTGTCACCCCGCCACTGATTTGGTAAACAGCTGAGGGCTGGCGCTGAAGAAATGTTACCACTTTCAAATTCATAAACAGAGCTATGAATGCAAGGACTGACCATCCATGATATCACAGTTATAGTTTTAAACATGCCTTGAGACTATACATTGTTTGTTTACAATTAAATAGTTTGCAAACAATTGAGTAAAACAAGCATATATTTTGGATTCTGATGGGGTACGACAGTTGCATGTAGCAATCGCAGATGTAGCAATCACAGATTGCTCCTTTAAATTGCAGATTCCTGTGTGAGATTAACAGTAAACCTGTCTGAGATACAGGCTATCTATGATGTGAAATGTGTGTCTGTGTGGAGAATGTTGGCCTACATTCATGTAACATGGTAACAATTGAATTCACTGCAAGGGGCTATTTTGCTATACAGCAAGTTATTCTAACAGTTTTTTCACAGCATAAAACCAACTACACACTGTTGTATATACAGAAATTATACATTCAGGATTATTTCATTGTGATGATGAGTTGGGTAACAAAGTAAAACGTTTAGGCATTTGCTTATTATGAAAATAATATTAAGGTTAGATTGATAATATTTTATTACAAACAACATACATATAGCAGATTTTATTTAACAAGTAAATTTAAAAAAAAAATATATATATAGAGGTCAAACTTATTTGCACCCCTGTTTTCAATAGCTTTCAATACCTCACCTTGCGAGGATAATGGCTCTGAGCCTTTTTCTAAAACATTATATGAGATTAGAGAACACATAAGGAGGGATCTTAGATCTCTCGCCTCAGGTAGAGTACCGCATGATAAGCTGTAGACCACACTATCTACCAAGAGACTTTTCATCTGTATTTTGCGTAGCTGTCTATTTACCACCACAAACCGATGTCGGCACTAAGACCGCACTCAACAAGCTGTATAAGGCCATAGGAAAACAAGAAAATGCTCATCCAGAGGCGGCGCTCCTAGTGGCCGGGGACATTAATGCAGGGAAACTTAAATCCGTTTAAACTCATTTCTACCAGCATGTCACATGTGCAACCAGAGGGAAAAAAACTCTAGACCACCTTTTCTCCACACACAGAGACGTGTACAAAGCTCTACCGTGCCCTCCATTTGGCAAATCTATCCATAATTCTATCCTCATGATTCCTGCTTACAAGCAAAAACTAAAGCAGGAAGTACCAGTGACTCGCTCAATACGGAAGTGGTCAGATGACGCAGATGCTACGCTACAAGACTGTTTTGCTAGCACAGACTGGAATATGTTCCGGGATTCATCTAATGGCGTTGTTTTTTTTCGGGGTGGGGGGTAGTTCTCGAGATGGTTGAGGGGCAGCTCTCAGGGAACTGTGGGGGGATATTGGATGGTTGGTGGCCTGGCGGTTAGAAGCATGGCCGGTGGCAGACAGGTCGCTGGTTCTGGCCCCCGTTTTGACTTGGTGGGAGATCTGTTGACGTTCCCTTTTGGGTCACTCTGGATGTGAGTCTGTTAGATGACTGAATGTAATGTAAATTATGAGCGGCTTCACTGTATGTTTTAATATTTTTTATTCCGCTATAGCCTCAGACGAACCATCAAACAGGCAAACTGTCAATACAGGACAATGATTGAATCCTACTACACCGGCTCTGACGCTCGTCGGAAGTGGCAGGGCATGCAAACTATTATGGATTACAAAGGGAAACCCGGGCCGCGAGCTGCCCAGTGACGCGTGGCCGAAGAGCTCTTATTTTAAGTTAATTTGACCATAGCACAGGTTCCAATCCAAGTGCCAATGCCATTTAGCGATGTGGATCTTCCAGCATGACAATAACCCCAAGCCCACATCAAAATCCACAAAGAAATGGTTAATTGACCACGAAATCAGCATTTTGCAATGGCCATCTCAGTCTCCGGATTTGAACCCCATTGAAAACCTGTGGTTTGAATTGAAAAGGAGAGTCCACAAGTGCACGGATATCAAGAACCTGTAAAGATTCTGTATGGAGGAGTGGACTAAGATCCCTCCCAATGTGTCCTCCAATCTCATAAAACATGTAAGAAAAAGGCTCAGTGCCGTTATCCTCGCTAGGTGAGGTATTGAAATCTATTGAAAACAAGCATACCAATCATCTTTTTAAATATATATATTACTTGTTACACAAAATCTCTTTCTCTGAACAATTGTTTTAGTATAAAATAATACAATTTTCCCCCTTTCTTGAGCATACAATATAACTCAGTATTTGTATTATTTATTTTATACAATCTTTTTTTGCTAATCTTTACCAAGGGTGCCAATAATTACGGACCGGACTGTATACCATGTTTTTCAGTAAGAAAAGTTATTTTGATTTGAATAGTTGAAAAAACTGTGAACGTCTTAAATTGATGCAACTTCATTGGATTTCCAAAAAGAAAAAATGGAATGGACAACAAATTGAAACTTAACTTACCTTTCAAGTGAAAGTAAGATTCCCCTGTATGTAGAAGAATAGTTTTCACCGTGGAACATCGATAATATCTTCAGAATGCACGTTTTGCTTAAGTGGTAGGAGGGTCTGCGGTTCCGCTCCGAGGATGAAGATAACTGTAAACATGTGAGGTACCTGTTGCTGCTGTAATGTACACGTAGCGCTCGCTTAGCCAATGGGAGTGCGCTCCAACTCCGGACATGGTCATCTGTGCCCTGCGCTACCAAAAGCCTCGTTTACACCTGGTTTAACATGCGTCCTTTGTCCTGATCTTATCCGCATTCTGATTGTGCCCACAGTGAAGCCGTTGCATAAATGCAGTGGTGGAAGAAGTACCCAATTGTCATACTTGAGTAAATGTTAAGATAACCTTAATTGAAAATGACTCAAGTAAAAGTGAAAGTCTCCCAGTAAAACACTACTTGAGTAAAAGTCTAAAAGTATTTGGTTTTAAATATACTTAAGTATCAAAAGTAAATATAATTGCTAAAATATACTTAAGTATCAAAAGTAAAAGTATAAATAATTTCACATACAGTATATTGCCGTCATTGTAAATAAGAATTTGTTCTTAACTGACTTGCCTAGTTAAATAAAGGTTCAAAATAAATAAATACAAAAATAAATAAAATGAATGAAGTATTTGTGTTTAGTGAATCTGCCAGATCAGAGGCAGTAGGGATAACCATTTTCCTGTCCTGCTAAGTATTCAAAATGTAACGAGTACTTTTGGGTGTCAGAGAAAATGTATGGAGTAAAAAGTACATTAATTTCATTCGGAATGTAATGAAGTAAAAGTAAAAGCTGTCAAAAATATAAATAGTAAAGTACAGACACCCCCAAAAAACGACTGATGTAGTACTTTAAAGTTTAAAAAAATGTACAGGTGTGTTGGTTAATCTATTTTAACTGTTTATTTTTCTATTTGCATTCACATCTCAGTGTGTGTGTGCGTTATGTTATGTTATGTTGTGGTCATCAGACCCCTCTGTTACTGTTAATGTGTTCTAGACTAATCCTTGTTGTTACGTTGTGGTCATCAGACCCCTCTGTTACTGTTAATGTGTTCTAGACTAATCCTTGTTGTTACGTTGTGGTCATCAGACCCCTCTGTTACTGTTAATGTGTTCTAGACTAATCCTTGTTGTTACGTTGTGGTCATCAGACCCCTCTGTTACTGTTAATGTGTTCTAGACTAATCCTTGTTGTTACGTTGTGGTCATCAGACCCCTCTGTTACTGTTAATGTGTTCTAGACTAATCCTTGTTGTTACGTTGTGGTCATCAGACCCCTCTGTTACTGTTAATGTGTTATAGGCTAATCCTTGTTGTTACGTTGTGGTCATCAGACCCCTCTGTTACTGTTAATATGTTCTAGACTAATCCTTGTTGTTACGTTGTGGTCATCAGACCCCTCTGTTACTGTTAATGTGTTATAGGCTAATCCTTGTTGTTACGTTGTGGTCATCAGACCCCTCTGTTACTGTTAATGTGTTATAGACTCATACATATTGGGAGACAGGCAGACATAGCCCTGAAAGGTCAACAACTGACTCTTGGTGGTACAGTAACCTGAAAAGGGATGGTTTACACCCCTTTAGTTGGACACCACTGGTCTATAAATTGTAAAGGGAGAATGTGTAGTTCACTAGTGGTGAAACAGCAAGGTCCCACTGTTGAGCTCTTCTGTTTATTTGGGTGTTTGTCTTCCTTCAGCAAACACACTTAGTCTTCTTATCCCCAGCGGCGGATCCTGGGGAAACACAAGAAAGTCAGTCAGACTTCTGTATGAAATAAAGTTGAAGTCGGAAGTCTACATACACTTAGGTTGGAGTCATTAAAACTTGTTTTTCAACCACTCCACAATGTTCTTGTTAACAAACTATAGTTTTGGCAAGTCGGTTAGGACATCTACTTTGTGCATGACACAAGTCATTTTTCCCACAATTGTTTACAGACAGATTATTTCACTTATAATTCACTGTATCACAATTCCAGTGGGTCAGAAGTTTACATACACTAAGTTGACTGTGCTTTTAAACAGCTTGGAAAATTCCAGAAAATGATGTCATGGCTTTAGAAACTTCTGATAGGCTAATTGACATAATTTGAGTCAATTGGAGGTGTACCTGTGGATGTATTTCAAGGCCTACCTTCAAGCTCAGTGCCTCTTTGTTTGACATCATGGGAAAATCTAAAGAAATCAGCCAAGACCTCAGAAAATAAATTGTAGATCTCCACAAGTCTGGTTCATCCTTGGCAGTAATTTTCAAACGCCTGAAGGTACCAGGTTCATCTGTACAAAAAATTGTATGCAAGTATAACACCATTGTAACGACATTCATCGGAAGAAGGTGAGGACCAAGGTGCAGCGTGATACGTGTTCATATTATTTATTCGAAACTGAACACTAAATACAAAATAACAAAAGGAATAACCGGAACAGTTCTGACAGGTGCAACAAACACTAAACAGAAAATAACCACCCACAACTACCAGTGGGAAAACAGGCTACCTAAGTATGGTTCTCAATCAGAGACAACGATAGACCGCTGCCTCTGATTGGGAACCATGCCAGGCCAAAACATAGAAATACAAAACCTAGACATACAAACAAAGAATGCCCACCCACATCACACCGTGACCAAACAAAAAATAGAAACATACAAAGCAATCTACGGTCAAGGCGTGACAACCATGGGACCACGCAGCCGTCATACAGCTCAGGAAGATGACGCATTCTGTCTCCTAGAGATGAATGTTCTTTGGTGCGTAAAGTGCAAATCAATCGCAGAACAACAGCAAAGGACCTTGTGAAGATGCTGGAGGAAACAGGTACAAAAGTATCTATATCCACAGTGAAACAAGTCCTATATCGACATAACCTGAAAGGCCGCTCAGCAAGGAAGAAGCCACTGCTGCAAACCCGCCATAAAAAAAGCCAGACTACGGTTTGCAAATGCACATGGGGACAAGATCGTACTTTTTGGAGAAATGTCCTCTAGTCTGATGAAACAAAAATAGAACTGTTCGGCCATATTGACCATGGTTATGTTTGGAGGAAAAAGGGGGAGGCTTGCAAGCCGAAGAACACCATCCCAACCGTGAAGCACAGGCAGCATCATGTTGTGGGGTTGCTTTGCTGCAGGAGGGACTGGTGTACTTCACAAAATAGATGGCATCATGAGGCAGGAAAATTATGTGGATATATCGAAGCGACATCTCAAGACATCAGCCAGGACGTTAAAACTTGGTCGCAAATGGGTCTTCCAAATGGACAATGACCACAAGCATACTTCCAAAGTTTGGGCAAAATGGCTTAAGGACAATAAAGTCAAGGTATTGGAGTGGCCATCACAAAGCCCTGACCTTAATCCTATAGAAAATATGTGGGCAGAACTGAAAAAGCATGTCCGAGCAAGGAGGCCTCCAAACCTGACTCAGTTACACCAGCTCTGTCAGGAGGAATGGGCCAAAATTCGCCCAACTTATTTTGGGAACCTTGTGGAAGGCTACCCAAAATGTTTGACCCAAGTAAAACAACTTAAAGGCAATGCTACCAAGTACCAATTGAGTGTATGTAAAGTTCTGGCCCACTGAGAATGTGATGAAAGAAATTAAAGGTGAAATAAATCATTCTCTCTACTATTATTCTGACATTTCACATTCTTAACATGAAGTGGTGATACTAAATGACCTAAAACAGGGAATTTTTACTAGGATTAAATGTCAGGAATTGTGAAAAACTGAGTTTAAATGTATTTGGCTAAGGTGTATGTAAACTTCCGACTTCAACTGTAGTGTTATGGTTCCACAAATATATCTGCCGGTATCTAAAGAGAATGTCAAACACAGGTGAGCAGCTCCCAGCAGCAAAATGTACAGTGGTGATGTCCTTGAGTATTTGTGTGTGTGTGTGTGTGTGTGTGTGTGTGTGTGTGTGTGTGTGTGTGTGTGTGTGTGTGTGTGTGTGCGTGCGTGCGTGCGTGCGTGCGTGCGTGCGTGCGTGCGTGCGTGTGTCCTGCTAGTGTAACAGATGTATAGTGTACTCTCCATGCGTTGTGTTTTATAATAATAAATAACTTCGGCCAGTGGTCCCAGTTGAGCATCATTTATTTCTGCTGTTGTTAAATGGGAAACAGCACGTTAGTTGTGCAGGGCTTAACAGTGTTGATGGCTGTCGATGACAAAATCCCTTGCATCACATTTTCATACTGGGCGAACAAAATACAAAAATACAATACAAAATATAACATGTATAAATACCTGTTGTTAAATGGGAAACAGCACGTTAGTTGTGCAGGGCTTAACAGTGTTGATGGCTGTCGATGACAAAATCTGTAGCATGAAGACAACTGTGTTAGCCGTGGCTTATGTGACCATGACATCGGTGTATGCTAGCTAACACAATTATTTACAGCAATCATATGCCAAAGCACATCCCAGAAAGCCCCTCAATCCCTAACAGGTACCATATACCCACACATGTATAAAATCAGTAACGTACAGCAAACTTGTACACATTGTAAAATAGAAAATAGAAAACAGTATTCAGAACGTGACCTACCCCTTGCATCACATTTTCATACTGGGAAGACCTGACGTTCGCGATCTCCCCCTATCTGCAAGTGGGGCCAATCACAACACCCCTTATTGTCATCAGAATTGAACTAACCAATAAGAATGCTTGAACATCAAATACACATTTCTTTAGAGGCAAGTGGAAACATAACCAACCCTGTTACACTAGGTTTCTTGAAATCAACCCAACCACACTTCAGGTTCTGTGCAAACATTTCTCGATTTTAGTTTCTCCTCAGGCCAACTGTATGTATTTAGTTTACCCATGGGCTCTGATAACTGATTACTACACTGTGCTGGGTATGCTTTAATAATGTGCAAACTAAGCTCTTACAAGCTGGCATAAATACCATAACACACACACACACACACACACACAGGCACAAGGACACACACACACAAGCATGAACATGCGCATTAGAGTTGAGTACCGTCCTGTCCTGTCCTCCAACCCTTCTGGTCATAGAGCTGTCCCCAGCCCACAGATGGACTCAAGGACACACCTTGACATAGATAGACAAATAAAGGGGCCTCTCCCTCTCTTTCCCTCTCTCTCACTTCCTTTCCTTCCCTCCCGATTTCATTGAAATGACATGGAAACAACATTGATTCAACCAGTGTGTTGAAATTACACACTGTGCAATTTGTTATTATAAAATAATAAAATGGATCAATATTATCTATAACTGATCAATATTATCTATAACTGATCAATTTGACCTATAACTGATCAATATTATCTAAACTGATCAATTTGACCTATAACTGATCAATATGATCTATAATTGATCAATATTATCTATAACTGATCAATTTGACCTATAACTGATCAATAATATACTGTATTATTGACTGTATGTTTGTTTATTCCATGTGTAACTCTGTGTTGTTGTATGTGTCGAACTGCTGTGCTTTATCTTGGCTAGGTCGCAGTTGTAAATGAGAACTTGTTCTCAACTAGCCTACCTGGTTAAATAAAAAATAAAAAAATATTGTCTATAACTGATCAATATTATCTGTAACTGATCAATACTACCTATAACTGACCAATGTTATATATAACTGATCAAATTTACCTATAACTGATCAATATTATATATAACTGGTCAATAATATCTATTTACTAGACCACTTAGTACATTGTGTAATGATGACGTAATTTGGCCTAAGGCTGAATGTGGCACGAGAGCATGACGTGCGGCAGTGTTAGCTACTACACAGTCCAGTGATCAATGTCACCAGATAGAAGGCTTATGGAGTCAGACACTGTCACAGAGCTTTGTGATGTCAGTGTAACCAACTGACAGGTGGTTTCAAACTATCGGAAATAAAAAAGATTTATTTTTCTTCAAGTTAGCGATCCGTTAAATACTGACTCATCACAAAAAGGATGGAGAGAGGAGGGGAGAGTTGGGGAGAGGAGTGGAGAAGAATGGAGAGTAGGAGAAAGGAGGAGAGAGAGTGAGGGAGAGAGAGAGGATAAGTCATTTTTTCCAGGAGGTCAAGGCTCTATTGGTGACAGAAAAACAAGTTAGTATATCCAACCACTTGCCTCACTGCTCCAGGTCAGCGTCAGAGACGTGGGTGAGGACCAGACTGGAAGGTCTCGACTGTAAGCAGGCATGGGTGGATGGACCGCTCCACCCCTGGTGTGGTGGTGTAGAGGTCTGGTGGGGGGATGCTGAAGTATAGTATACTGGACTGTGATATGACTTAATATAATGGTGCCGAAGGGGATGGCTGCCGTTTTACGTGCTCCTAACTAACTGTGCTATTTTGTGTGGGGGTTTTTAGCATTTTTTGTAACTTATTTTGTACATAATGTTGCTGCTACTCTCTCTTATAACTGAAAAGAGCTTCTGGACATCAGAACAGCGATTCCTCACCTCGAACTGGACAAATACTTTTTCTTTCATGAGTCCGACGAGGAGGATATACTGCTTCCCGGAGACCAGGCCCAAATCCCTGTCATTCGCGAGGGGACGAGGGGCGGGGGTGTGTGTCTATTTGTCAATAACAGCTGGTGCACAATGTCTAATAATAAAGAAGTCTCGAGGTATTGCTCGCCTGAGGTAGAGTATCTCATGATAAGCTGTAGACCACACTATCTACCAAGAGAGTTCTCATCTATATTATTCGTAGCCATCTATTTACTACCACAAATCAATCAATCAATCAAGTTTATTTTATATAGCCCTTCGTACATCAGCTAATGTCTCGAAGTGCTGTACAGAGACCCAGCCTAAAACCCCAAACAGCTAGAATGCAGGTGTAGAAGCACGGTGGCTAGGAAAAACTCCCTAGAAAGGCCAAAACCTAGGAAGAAACCTAGAGAGGAACCAGGCTATGAGGGGTGGCCAGTCCTCTTCTGGCTGTGCCGGGTGGAGATTATAACAGAACTATGCCAAGATGTTCAAAAATGTTCATAAGTGACAAGCATGGTCAAATAATAATCATTAATAATATTCAGTTGGCTTTTCATAGCCAATCATTAAGAGTTGAAAAACAACAGGTCTGGGACAGGTGGCGGTTCCATAACCGCAGGCAGAACAGCAGCAAGGCCAGGCGGACTGGGGACAGCAAGGAGCCACCACGCCCGGCAGTCCCGACGTATGGTCCCAGGGCTCAGGTCCTCCGAGAGAAAGAAAGAGAGAAGGAGAAAATTAGAGAGAGCCAAGATTTTCAAAATGTTCATAAATGACAAGCATGGTCAAATAATAATCAGGAATAAATCTGTTGGCTTTTCATAGCCGATCATTAAGAGTTGAAAACAGCAGGTCTGGGACAGGTAGGGGTTCCGTAACCGCAGGCAGAACCGTTGAAACTGGAATAACAGCAAGGCCAGGCGGACTGGGGGCAGCAGGGAGTCGTCATGCCCGGTAGTCCTGACGTATGGTCCTAGGGCTCAGGTTCTCAGAGAGAGAAAGAAAGAGAGAACGAGAGAATTAGCGAAAGCATACTTAAATTCACACAGGACACTGGATAAGACAGGAGAAGTACTCCAGGTATAACCAACTGACCCTAGCCCCCCGACACAAACTACTGCAGCATAAATACTGGAGGCTGAGACAGGAGCGGTCAGGAGACACTGTGGCCCCATCCGAAGATACCCCCGGACAGGGCCAAATAGGAAGGATATAACCCCACCCACTTTGCCAAAGCACAGCCCCCGCACCACTGGAGGGATATCTTCAACCACCAACTTATAATCCTGAGACAAGGCCGAGTATAGCCAACAAAGATCTCCACCACAGCACAAACCAAGGGGGGGCGCCAACCCAGACAGGAAGATCACGTCAGTAACTCAACCCACTCAAGTGACGCACCCCTCCCAGGGACGGTATGAAAGAGCACCAGTAAGCCAGTGACTCAGCCCCTGTAACAGGGTTAGAGGCAGAGAATCCCAGTGGAGAGAGGGGAACCAGCCAGGCAGAGACAGCAAGGGCGGTTCGTTGCTCCAGAGCCTTTCCGTTCACCTTCACACTCCTGGGCCAGACTACACTCAATCATATGACCTACTGAAGAGATAGGTCTTCAGTAAAGACTTAAAGGTTGAGACCGAGTCTGCGTCTCTCACATGGGTAGGCAGACTGTTCCATAAAAATGGAGATCTATAGGAGAAAGCCCTGCCTCCCGCTGTTTGCTTAGAAATTCTAGGGACAATTAGGAGGCCTGCGTCTTGTGACCGTAGCGTACGTATTGGTATGTACTGCAGGACCAACTCGGAAAGATAGGTAGGAGCAAGCCCATGTAACGCTTTATAGGTTAACAGTAAAACCTTGAAATCAGCCCTTGCCTTAACAGGAAGCCAGTGTAGGGAAGCTAGCACTGGAGTAATATGATCAAATTTCTTGGTTCTAGTCAGGATTCTAGCAGCCGTATTTAGCACTAACTGAAGTTTATTTAGTGCTTTATCCGGGTAGCCGGAAAGTAGAGCATTGCAGTAGTCTAACCTAGAAGTAACAAATGCATGGATAAATTTTTCTGCATCATTTTTGGACCGAAAATTTCTGATTTTTGCAATGTTACGTAGATGGAAAAAAGCTGTCCTTGAAACAGTCTTGATATGTTCGTCAAAAGAGAGATCAGGGTCAAGAGTAATGCCGAGGTCCTTCACAGTTTTATTTGAGACGACTTTACAACCATCAAGATGAATTGTCAGATTTAACAGAAGATCTCTTTGTTTCTTGGGACCTAGAACAAGCATCTCTGTTTTGTCCGAGTTTAAAAGTAGAAAGTTTTCAGCCATCCACTTCCTTATGTCTGAAACACAGGCTTCTAGCGAGGGCAATTTTGGGGCTTCACCATGTTTCATTGAAATATACAGCTGTGTGTCATCCGCATAGCAGTGAAAGTTAACATTATGTTTTCGAATAACATCCCCAAGAGGTAAAATATATAGTGAAAACAATAGTGGTCCTAAAACGGAACCTTGAGGAACACCGAAATGCACAGTTGATTTGTCAGAGGACAAACCATTCACAGAGACAAACTGATATCTTTCCGACAGGTAAGATCTAAACCAGGCCAGAACTGGTCCGTGTAGACCAATTTGGGTTTCCAGTCTCTCCAAAAGAATGTGGTGATCGATGGTGTCAAAGGCAGCACTAAGGTCTAGTAGCACGAGGACAGATGCAGAGCCTCGGTCTGACGCCACCAAAAGGTAATTTACCACCTTCACAAGTGCAGTCTCAGTGCTATGATGGGGTCTAAAACCAGACTGAAGCATTTCGTATACATTGTTTGTCTTCAGAAAGGCAGTGAGTTGCTGCGCAACAGCTTTTTCAAAAAAAATTGAGAGGAATGGAAGATTCGATATAGGCCGATAGTTTTTTATATTTTCCGGGTCAAGGTTTGGCTTTTTCAAGAGAGGCTTTATCACTGCCACTTTTAGTGAGTTTGGTACACATCCGGTGGATAGAGAGCTGTTTATTATGTTCAACATAGGAGGGCCAAGCACAGGAAGCAGCTCTTTCAGCAGTTTAGTAGAAATAGGATCCAGTATGCAGCTTGAAGGTTTAGAGGCCATGATTATTTTCATCGTTGTGTCAAGAGATATAGTACTAAAACACTTAAGTGTCTCTCCCGATCCCAGGCCTTGGCAGAGCTGTGCAGATCCAGGACAGCTAAGCCCTGGAGGAATACGCAGATTCAAAGAGGAGTCCGTAATTTGCTTTCTAATGGTCATGATCTTTTCCTCAAAGAAGTTCATGAATTTATTACTGCTGAAGTGAAAGCCATCCTCTCTTGGGGAATGCTGCTTTTTAGTTAGCTTTGCAACAGTATCAAAAATAAATTTTGGATTGTTCTTATTTTCCTCGATTAAGTTGGAAAAGTAGGATGATCGAGCAGCAGTGAGGGCTCTTCGGTACTGCACGGTACTGTCTTTCCAAGCTAGTCGGAAGACTTCCAGTTTGGTGTGGCGCCATTTCCGTTCCAATTTCCTGGAAGCTTGCTTCAAAGCTCGGGTATTTTCTGTATACCAGGGAGCTAGTTTCTTATGACAAATGTTTTTCGTTTTTAGGGGTGCAACTGCATCTAGGGTATTGCGCAAGGTTAAATTGAGTTCCTCAGTTAAGTGGTTAACTGATTTTTGTCCTCCGACGTCCTTGGGTAGGCAGAAGGAGTCTGGAAGGGCATCAAGGAATTTTTGTGTTGTCTGAGAATTTATAGCACGACTTTTGATACTCCTTGGTTGGGGTCTGAGCAGATTATTTGTTGCGATTGCAAACGTAATAAAATGGTGGTCCGATAGTCCAGGATTATGTGGGAAAACATTAAGATCTACAACATTTATTCCATGGGACAAAACTAGGTCCAGAGTATGACTGTGGCAGTGAGTAGGTCCAGAGACATGTTGGACAAAACCCACTGAGTCGATGATGGCTCCGAAAGACTTTTGGAGTGGGTCTGTGGACTTCTCCATATGAATATTAAAATCACCAAAAATTAGAATATGATCTGCTATGACTACAAGGTCTGATAGGAATTCAGGGAACTCAGAGAGGAACGCTGTATATGGCCCAGGAGGCCTGTAAACAGTAGCTATAAAAAGTGATTGAGTAGGCTGCATAGATTTCATGACTAGAAGCTCAAAAGACGAAAACGTCATTTTTTTTTTTTTTGTAAATTGAAGTTTGCTACCATAAATGTTAGCAACACCTCCGCCTTTGCGGGATGCACGGGGGATATGGTCACTAGTGTAACCAGGAGGTGAGGCCGACAAACCGATGCTGTCACTAAGAGCGCACTCAACAAGCTGTATAAGTCCATAAGCAAACAGGAAAATGCTCATCCGTAGGCGGTGCTCCTATTGGCCGAGGACTTCAATGCAGGCACTTAAATCCGTTTTACCTCATTTCTACCAGCATGTCACATGTGTAAACAGAGGGGAAAAAACTCTAGATCACCTCAGTTACCGGCTTCATCAATAAGTGCATCAACGACGTCCTAACAGTGACCGTACGTACATATCCCAACCCAAAGCCATGGATTACAGGCAACATCCGCACCGAGCTAAAGGCTAGAGCTGGCACTTTCAAGGAGCTGGACACTAATCCGGACACTTATGAGAAATCCCGCTATGCCCTCAGACGAACCATCAAACAGGCAAAGCGTCAATACAAGACAAAGGAGCCTTTTATGCTCGCTTCGAGGCAAGCAACACTGAAGCATGCATGAGAGCATCAGCTGCTCCGGACGACTGTGTGATCACGCTTTCTGTAGCCGATGTGAGCAAGACCTTTAAACAGGTCAACATTCACAAGGCCGCAAGACCAGACGAATTACCAGGGCATGTACTCAAAGCATCCGCGGACCAACTGGTAGGTGTTTCCACTGACATTTTCAACCTCTTCCTGACCGAGTCTGTAATACCGACATGTTTCAAGCAGGCTGGTCATGGCTCACATCAACACCATCATGCCGGAAGCCCTAGAACCACTCCAATTCGCATACCACCCCAACAGATCCACAGATGACGCAATCTCAATCACACTCACACTGCCCTTTCCCACCTGGACAAAAGGAACACCTATGTGAGAATGCTGTTCATTAACTACAGCTCAGAGCTCAACACCATAGCGCCCACAAAGCTCATCACTAAGCTAAGGACGCTGGGACTAAACACCTCCCTCTACAACTGGATCCTGGACTTCCTGATGGGCCACCCCCAGGTGGTAAGGGTAGGTAACAACACATCTACCACGCTGATCCTCAACACATCTACCACACTGGGCCCCTCAGGGATGCGTGCTTAGTCCCATCCTGTACTCCCTGTTCACCCACGACTGCGTGACCAAGCACGACTCCAACACCATCATTAAGTTTGCTAATGACACAACAGTGATCACCGACAACAATGACAGCCTATAGGGAGGAGGTCAGAGACCTGACAGTGTGGTGCCAGGACAACAACCTTTCCCTCAATGTGAGCAAGACAAAGGAGATGACCGTGGACTACAGGAAAACGAGGGCCGAACAGGCCCCCATTAACATCGACGGGACTGAAGTGGAGCGGGTCGAGAGTTTCAAGTTTCTTGGTGTCCACATCACCAACAGACTAACATGATCCAAACACACCAAGACAGTCGTGAAGAGGGCACGACAACACCTTTTCCCCCTCAGGAAACTGAAAAGATTTGGCATGGTTCCCCAGATCTTCAAAAAGTTCTACAGCTGCACCATCGAGAGCATCCTGACTGATTGCATCACCACCTGGTATGGCAACTACTCAGCATCCGACCATAAGGCGCTACAAAGGGTACTGCGTACAGCCCAATACATCACTGGGGCCAAGCTTCCTGCCATCCAGGACCTATTTCCTGGGAGGTGTCAGAGGAAGGCCCAAAAAATTGTCAAAGACTCCAGTCACCCAAGTCATAGACTGTTCTCTCTACTACCGCACGGCAAGCGGTACCGGAGCGCCAAGTCTAGGTCCAAACAGCTTCTACCCCCAAGCCATAAGACTGCTGAACACCTACCTACATGTACAAATTACCTTGACTAACCTGTAGCCCCGCACATTGACTCGGTACCAGTACCCCTTGTAAATAGCATCGTTATTGTTATGTAATCTTATTGTGTTACTTTTTATTAAAAAAAAATACTTTAGCATATTTAGAAAACATTTTCTTAACTCTATTTCTTGAACTGCATTGTTGGTTAATGGCTTGTAAGTAAGCATTTCACAGTAAGGTCTACACCTGTTGTATTCAGCTCATGCGACAAATAAAATGTTAATTGATTTAATAAGATGGAGGTCGACCATCTTAGTTTTGAGAGTGCTGTCCAAGATGGAGAAGTCATCCTCCCATTCTAAACCAACACCTGTAGAGAAGAGTGAAGTCCTCTAAGGAGACGACCCCTGAGGTTGACATTTGAGTTAGAAGGTTGACATTGCTTGGGGATCGTTGGTCTCAGGTCTGTGTCTGTAAATTTGCATATGGAGTTTGACCCTTGGTCTCTTTGTTGTAGGTTTCTGGTCAGTGACTTTGTAGCTCCCTGGTGGGACTCTCCTATTGAGAATGTTCAAAATGACATTATTTAGATACTGTAGGTATTAAAACATGATTCCGATGTAAAATACCAAACAGTCAGCAATGGGGGGCGAAAAGACTGGCCTAGGGGACCCTCTCACCTGAGGAGAGCCAGCACTGGAAGTCTTCATGCCTGCATGGAGAAAAAAGTGATTCTTTCACATAAAATGTAGTTCATTTGATGTTATTCTTCGACATAAAACTAAACATCTATTGAGACATCCATTGTCTCCTTTTACAATGACCCGTAGCAACAGTATATCTCCTTCAAAAAGAGGAAGTGTTAAATTACTAAGTGTGCTTTCCGTCCAATGACATGGCACCCAGGCAATCATTGGAGAATTTATATTTATAATTTTCTCCTGGCCACTTACTGCAAGGCCTGAATAAATATTGGTGGCCGTCCTCGCAGGCGAACACGCAATAGGAACCTTTTTCCGTTCTGTGGTCACCGGGCAACCGTTAAATGAGTGACTCAGGAAAGGAAACGGAGATGCTGACTCACTGAGCGGTATGACGAACAAATGCAAGAGGCACACCACACACAGCCCAGAAGATGCACACATACACACTCACACACAACACACAACACACACAGCTTTAATCTGTGTCTCCTGTATCACCTAGATCAGCAACTCACTGTGTAACAGGTGTGAGTAGGGGGCCACAGCAGCACTGCCCAAAATACCCCTACCAACGCCCTACATACAGACATAGCTAAAACACACACACTCGCACACAGACACACAAATACACACGCACAAACGAACAAACAACGCAAGCATGCGCACACACACGCACACACACACACTACTATAAAAGAAAGAGGACTGTTAGCTAAAGAACATGACAATGGAACTGCAAATCAATGGTCAACAACTATTGACACTATTAGTAAAAGTTACATATCAGAGGCATACCATTGTTCTCTCTCATTAGTTTGCTCCACAATGACCACACCCCTTTTCGGTAGCCAATAAGATGAGGGTCCATCCAGAGACAGGAAACAGCAAACTCATTCTCTGGAGTGAAGTAAGTCTGTCAAGTGAAGATGAACAAATGTAATTTGTCATGTTGCTACATCATGATGCCCTACAACTACAGAACACTACGATGTTATGTTGCAACTTCCTGACATCCAGGTCTATCAATGTGAATTTCAAGAAAAAAGTGACTTAGAGAGAAGGTCAGAATACTACCGTACCTTGTGATTTGAGCCAGGGCCACATTCAGAGGATCAGTAATCCAGGAAATAAGACAAAAATAGGAATTGAGAAAGAGAGAAGAGAGAGAGAGAGAAAGAGAGAGAAGGAGAGAGAGAAATAGGTATACAGTAGTCAGTCCCATGGACTTGACCAGTAGCAGAGAACAGACAGATCAATGAATTGCCTGACTAATGTCTCACCTCCTTGGTGAGAGAGACAGTGAGAGGACAATATACATACACACACACACACAGAGAGACACACACACAAAGCTCTACAGAGAAGCTGCAATGACAATTTTGACTCAAAATCACAACCTGAACGTTTACAAGAGTGTTTGGAGGAAAGATGGTTTTAGAGGCCGGTGCAACCTCAGGACCCCTTACTATCTTCAGGACTTTCACCATGGCATATTATTACAAGCCTATGTGGGCATGAGTGTCCTCTAGTGGTTCTGTTGATAATAGCAGACAGTCGATGTCAAAGACATGTCACACACTTCAGCGGGAGAACAGCTAGGGCCGTATAGAAAATAGCTACTCTGCCGCTATGTGATTGATTCGCAGGAATCTTAAATATCTAGTTTCAAGTTTATTTGATGTTATGTAATAAATGTTTCTGTACAGATTCAATTCAATTACTACTATCTACTGAATGATGAAATACTGGATTCATTTAGTGAACATATTTTATTGAACCTTTATTTAACGAGGCAAGTCAGTTAAGAACAAATTCTTATTTACAATGAAGGCCTACCCTGGCCAAACCCAGACGACGCTGGGCCAATTGTGCGGCTCCCTATGGGACTCCCAATCACAGCCGGTTGTGATACAGCCTGGAAACGAATCAGGGTCTGTAGTGACGCCTCTAGCACTGAGATGCAGTGTCTTGGACTGCTGCGCCACTCGGGAGCCCACACACAGTATATTTCCCATACTCTTTCTGACAGAGGACAAGCTGTAAGGTCCGGTCGCTACTGTCCTCTCCCTGGCAACAAAATCACTGATGCTGGAGTACTACTTGACACACTCATGCAGCATCAGGATATTGTTCCCAGGGAGACACACACACACTCGTCTTTCAGGTCCTCTCTGTCCCGGGTCTGAAGAAGAAGGGAAGGAAGGAGTGAAGAGAGGCGTGGAGGAAAGGAGGTAGAGAGAGATGGACAGATGGTGGTTAACTCAAATGGAGGAAGCTGCTTGTGTTTCAACCTAGCCCCTGTGTGTTTCATTAAGGGGTACCCTCCTTCTCTCCTTTCATCCCTCCCTCCCTTCCTCCATTCCTCCCTCCCTCTTCCCGTATAGTCCAGGCATCATGTCACTTAGCCTGCAAACCCTGCTCCTTCTGTTAGGTCAGCCTGATGCTTGAACAGATACTTCACACTTTTTCCACTGAACCTAGCAGTATATCAAATCAAATCCAATTTTATTGGTCACATACATGTGTTTAGCAGATGTTATGAAGGGTGTAGCGAAATGATTGTGCTTCGAGCTCCAACAGTGCAGAAATATCTAATAAGTAATATCTAACAATTACAAACATATACCCAATACACACGAATCTAGTATGATACAGGCCAGGGTTGAAAAAGTCTAAACTATTTGCGCTGTGGTCAGTCTGTTTACCCAGCATCAACCTCTTGATATAAATCTACAACATTGTCCATTTCATTCATGAATTACAGTATCTTTGATTCCCCCTCTTTGGAAGATTGTGATCTGATGGGCCACATTAAAAGGGTCTTCCATCATTGCTCAGGTTTCAGGTGTGACAGGGTGACTAGTCGTTACATTCCCTAATTTACTGTTGTTTTTCTAACTGGGGCAAAGCATAGAATATCCCTTCTCCCCTGCCCCTTCCCAGGGTAATAACAGGTTTATATCTACCTCTCCCCTTCCCAGGGTAATAACAGGTTTATATCTACCTCTCCTCTTCCCAGGGTAATAACAGGTTTATATCTACCTCTCCTCTTCCCAGGGTAATAACAGGTTTATATCTACCTCTCCTCTTCCCAGGGTAATAACAGGTTTATATCTACCTCTCCTCTTCCCAGGGTAATAACAGGTTTATATCTACCTCTCCTCTTCCCAGGGTAATAACAGGTTTATATCTACCTCTCCTCTTCCCAGGGTAATAACAGGTTTATATCTACCTCTCCTCTTCCCAGGGTAATAACAGGTGTATATCTACCTCTCCTCTTCCCAGGGTAATAACAGGTTTATATCTACCTCTCCTCTTCCCAGGGTAATAACAGGTTTATATCTACCTCTCCTCTTCCCAGGGTAATAACAGGTTTATATCTACCTCTCCTCTTCCCAGGGTAATAACAGGTGTATATCTACCTCTCCTCTTCCCAGGGTAATAACAGGTTTATATCTACCTCTCCTCTTCCCAGGGTAATAACAGGTTTATATCTACCTCTCCTCTTCCCAGGGTAATAACAGGTTTATATCTACCTCTCCTCTTCCCAGGGTAATAACAGGTTTATATCTACCTCTCCCCTTCCCAGGGTAATAACAGGTTTATATCTACCTCTCCTCTTCCCAGGTTAATAACAGGTGTATATCTACCTCTCCTCTTCCCAGGTTAATAACAGGTTTATATCTACCTCTCCCCTTCCCAGGGTAATAACAGGTTTATATCTACCTCTCCTCTTCCCAGGGTAATAACAGGTTTATATCTACCTCTCCTCTTCCCAGGGTAATAACAGGTGTATATCTACCTCTCCTCTTCCCTGGGTAATAACAGGTTTATATCTACCTCTCCTCTTCCCAGGGTAATAACAGGTTTATATCTACCTCTCCTCTTCCCAGGGTAATAACAGGTTTATATCTACCTCTCCTCTTCCCAGGGTAATAACAGGTGTATATCTACCTCTCCTCTTCCCAGGGTAATAACAGGTTTATATCTACCTCTCCTCTTCCCAGGGTAATAACAGGTTTATATCTACCTCTCCTCTTCCCAGGGTAATAACAGGTTTATATCTACCTCTCCTCTTCCCAGGGTAATAACAGGTGTATATCTACCTCTCCTCTTCCCAGGGTAATAACAGGTGTATATCTACCTCTCCTCTTCCCAGGGTAATAACAGGTGTATATCTACCTCTCCTCTTCCCAGGGTAATAACAGGTTTATATCTACCTCTCCTCTTCCCAGGGTAATAACAGGTGTATATCTACCTCTCCTCTTCCCAGGGTAATAACAGGTGTATATCTACCTCTCCTCTTCCCAGGGTAATAACAGGTTTATATCTACCTCTCCTCTTCCCAGGGTAATAACAGGTTTATATCTACCTCTCCCCTTCCCAGGGTAATAACAGGTGTATATCTACCTCTCCTCTTCCCAGGGTAATAACAGGTTTATATCTACCTCTCCTCTTCCCAGGGTAATAACAGGTTTATATCTACCTCTCCTCTTCCCAGGTCAACATCAATGGGCATTTGGTGACAGTCCGAAGAAATTCAATGCACCAGTCCCACAATGCAATGCAACGGCTTGGGACACTTGTCCATGTGCAGACCCTAGTGGGTGGAGTCAGGGACAGAAAGGGCCAATAGTAGCCCTAACCCTACTAGAAAAATGGGATTGAGGGAGGTTGCTTTGCTTTTCTAATTGGGTTAGCTTTGAGTGTCCCACACCAATTGAGTTGTGACACATGTACATTTGCAGGGGGGGGGGGGGGTCCTGCATAACTATCCTTTTACACTAGAGGCGCAGAATCATCATATCCAGCCGTCAGATGACAAGTGACACCAAACAATCCGTGAGAGGAGGGTAATTGGAGCTCGCCTGACTTTTTCTGAGCATGCAAAACACACATACACACACACAACCACACACACACAGGGCTTATTCTGAGCAGTGCAAAACCGTGACGCCCCAAGCAGGGCCACATGACCCTCTGCTCTCCCACTGTCCAGACTATGTAGCTCTGCACTCTGGGTAAAACTGTGAAATGAGCCCTCCACCACCCAGGCCCCTAGCAGCCCTGGCTACAGCCTTTATTTGGACACGCCAGGAGGATAGCTTCTCACTTGTCATTCTGGTGTTTTGCAGGTTAAGGGAAACTAGACACTGAAACAACAGCCAAAGTGGTAAACATGTTATTGTGTCCTGTCAGTTAAATATTTTCACAAGGGAGAAATAAAAACCTAATTTGTCTTCTCCATTAATCAGGGTGGCAAAAACCTCCTGTGTAATTCCACATTAACATTCCTTCATGAGCTGAGTTGGAACGTACAGTTTTGGAGTTGCTAAGTTTGTTCTCCGCTCAAATCTTATTCATAAACCAGCATTGATGGTCAATATAGAAATGGAATTAAGTGGAAGAGCATTTTTCTTTTCACTAGGGGCTTACTATCACAAATACTATCTTAGAACAGATTATTGTCTTTAGAGTGTTTGCTGACAGAGTTCCTATAATATGATGACATAAACGTAAGATACATTTCAGAGAACTGGTAATGCAAAAATGAGCCTCTGTTGACAGCAGTACACCTGCTCTTCCCCAGTTGAGACCTGGACATGGCTGAACAAGCAAGACTGATGCCAATAATGCACTGCCATTTTGGACAAGTGTGTACGCGTCAAGTGTGTGAATGAGCATTAAGTGTGTGTGTGTGTGTGTGTGTGTGTGTGTGTGTGTGTGTGTGTGTGTGTGTGTGTGTGTGTGTGTGTGTGTGTGTGTGCGTGCGTGCGTGCGTGCGTGCGTGCGTGCGTGCGTGCGTGCATGCGTGCGTGTGTGTGTGTGTACTTGCATGCTGTGTCTGAATAAGTTTTGAGTGGGGCCAATTTAACCTGACGTATTTATCTGTGTTCATTTCCCGGTACGGGCATAACACGCTTTACTGGGATGAGGAACTCTATACTACAGTGCATAGTACAGTAACCTGTAATAGCACCTCCACCCCTCAACACAGTCTAAATGTAGACACCCTGAACACATCCCTAAACAGACACTAAGTAGAGGTAAACACATCCACAGTATGTCCATTACCTACTGTGTAGAGGGTTGTGTATGTAGAGGACTCTACTCCCCTCCACTATTCTCCCCCCATCCTCCTCTTCTCCTGCTGGGAAAAAGAGTAGGACAGACACAGTTAGATCCTCTACAAGGCTTCTTCAACACAATCAGATGAATCACGCAGCATATTTAGCACCACTTAAAGTACACCCCCTCAGAGAGAAAGAGAAAAAAAATGTATCTCCTGACAAAATAATGAAGGCTTTGGTTCAGAGTTGTTGGTTTTTTAAACCCTAAAGTACCAGGTATTTACGTTACATAATAAAATGGTAACTGCACAGTTATAATCAGTGGATAAAGTACTGTAAAATAAAGTGCTAGCACAATTTCACTAACCTAATATAGAGAAGAGGCATCAGTATTACCCTCCCAAAAACCTGATGATGAAACCAACTCCCCTCCAAAGCAAAGAGAGTTAGTAAGTGAACGCCAAAATCCATGTTATGACAGTATCCGACCACTAGGAGGCAGAGAAATACATGTTATGACAGTATCCTACCACTAGGTGGCAGATAAACCCATGTCATGACAGTATTCTACCACTAGGAGGCAGAGAAACCCATGTCATGACAGTATCCTACCACCAGGAGGCAGTGAAACCCATGTCATGACAGTATCCTACCACTAGGAGGCAGAGAAACCCATGTCATGACAGTATCCGACCACTAGGAGGCAGAGAAACCCATGTCATGACAGTGTCCTACCACTAAGAGGCAGAGAAACCCATTTCATGACAGTATCCTACCACTAAGCGGCAGATAAACCCATGCCGTGACAGTATCTGACCACTAGGAGGCAGAGAAACCCATGTCATGACAGTATCCTACCACCAGGAGGCAGATAAACCCATGTCGTGACAGTATCCTACCACTAAGAGGCAGTTAAACCCATGTCGTGACAGTATCCTACCACTAAGAGGCAGAGAAACCCATGTCGTGACAATATCCTACCACTAGGTGGCAGAGAAACTCATGTCATGACAGTATCCTACCACTAGGTGGCAGAGAAGAGAACTCCTCCCTCCAGAAAAGCTTGGTTCAATCAGCCAGTGTGTGTAGTGGATGGAAGTTGACCTTATAGGGTCCTGCATGTCTAATAGATGTGTCTGTGCTGCTTCTGCTGTATCACGGCTATTTAAAAATAAAAGCGCCATGTCAGTCCGTCCACTCTCCCGCCTGTCCCTCTCTGCCTGGGTTCTGGGTGGTTACCGCGATGAGGAGAAGAGATCAGGATATCAAACGACCCATTTAGATCAGGAACACAAATTATAGATATAGCTATCCTGTCTATATCTGTACTGTCTATATGTGTCTTTATCTGTCATGTCTATAGCTGTACTATCTATAGCTGTCTATATCTATAATATCTATAACTGTCTATATCTATTCTCTCTATAACTGTCTATATCTATACTATCTATAACTGTCTATATCTATACTATCTATAACTGTCTATATCTATACTATCTATAGCTGTCTATATCTATACTATCTATAGCTGTCTATATCTATACTATCTAGAACTGTCTATATCTATACTATCTATAGCTGTCTATATCTATACTATCTATAACTGTCTATATCTATACTATCTATAACTGTCTATATCTATACTATCTATAACTGTCTATATCTATACTATCTAGAACTGTCTATATCTATACTATCTATAGCTGTCTATATCTATACTATATATAACTGTCTATATCTATACTATCTAGAACTGTCTATATCTATACTATCTAGAACTGTCTATATCTGTGTATACTGTAAGGTTTGGTTGCCGCCCTGGATGTATAGTCGTGTACATTAATTTGACTACTCATTTGTTGCTGATAATTTTCCTGCACAGGAGTGTGTTCAAAGTTTAAAAGGGATTATAAAGTTTGTAATTTTCACTTTAAAATCTATACTGCAGGTAGCCTAGCCTGGGGGTTAAGGGAATTGGGCCAGTAACTGAAAGGTTGCTGGTTCAAATCCCCAAGCTAGGTGAAAAATCTATCAACATGTCCTTGAGCAAGGCACCTAACCCTAATTGCTTCTGTAAGTCGCTCTGGATAAGAGTGTCTGCTAAATGCTGCTGCAGGATTATTTTCCTGCTGAAGCAAACTGGCTCAAATTAAAATCCTACATCTGTACATACAAGTGTTAAAAATAAGACTATATCCACTTTAACATAGTCTGCAGAATGTCTCTAAAGGCTTTATTAAGGGTTTATTGTCTACTTACTTGACTGCAACATTAGGTTAGACTGTGAACTGTTGGTTTGGTCTCAGGAGAAAGAGGGGGATTGGAGGGTTCGGGTTCGTAGGGTGTAAGGAAGTGGGTGTTGTGGGGTGTGTAGGCATGTGGGGGGTTAGTCAAGACGAGCAATGGCACACCTAGGCCTGTCATGACGTCGTCAACCTGTACAACCTCATTTTAGGAATTTCACTAAGACTTTGTTTCAGTATTTATTATCACGGTGATATTCCCAAACATTTTTGAGTCTTTAAAAGTGAGTGTAGTGAAGGTAGAAAGTAAACTGAAACCATCTTAACGCAGTAACAAGAAACCAATTGAAGCCTGAGACTGTGCCATATAAAGGTACACATACAAACACGTGACTGCAACTCATACAGTACACCAACACATATCTCACATTTACTGTAATCCATGCAGGAGACCAGTTTAGCTCAAACTGATATTTCAGCAATAACATGAAGCTAGCACTGAGCTGCGGCACACACAATCACTGAGAAATTTGGTGCCGACGCCGAGAGGCCGAGGACTGTTGGGAAAGTGTTGAAAAGCTAGACTGTCACCTCTGACCTGCACACACTCATAGACACACAATCATAATCCAAGGCGAACAGCTGTAGAACTCTTGGATGGTGCAAAGTGATCATTCAGTCACAACCACTAACAGATACTAAAACAGTCCCGCTGGGACAGCTAGTCAGGGGGGAGACGACACAACGTACACACAGTAGCCGGAGAATCTAATAATTGACATATTGCTAAAGCATTCCCTAACTGGCTATATCAAAATAAATCGCTTTTGTGGTTTTTGAGGACACTGCCAGCGATGTTCTAATCTATACCCTCAACTATCTCTGAGCTCCTCCTATCCCTCACTGAAGCCTGACAATCCATCTCACGCTCTCTACCTATCCCAACATCCTCCAAGGGGCCCTGGGGAGTCCCTGTCCCTCCTACCCCCCCTGTCATCCCTCACCCTTCACTCCCCCACCACCAGAGAGAGAGAAACTGTCACTCATGCTTTAAGCCAACTGGCATTCGGGTGGGCCTACTCCAGTTCAGGGGGGGGTCCTACTCCAGTTGCATGGTGTAACTATATTTCGATCAAAAATGCAATGAGTCAGGGTTACCCCTGGTTACGAATGAAACACACATGAAACAGAAGATAGAAGGACAGAGACAGAGAGACAGAACATGAAGGGTACAAGCTACACAGGCTCAAACTGATTTTCACATCTAATAAATAGTTTACATGACACTTGTTGCGGACTAACTTACTGTACTTATGATTTAAATAATTGTGAAGTTTTTAGTTTTTTTGTATGGATTGCTGCTTCTAGCCTCACTCTTTAAATACAGAGGCTGGCTAGCTGCACTCCTTACATTTCCGTGGCAACTGATGCTAGCCAATGGCTAAAGCACAGAGATTAAAGGACAGGTTTGAATCTAAAACCATAACATGAAATAGGCTACAGCATAGTGCAGGCTGGTGGAAGCCAAGATCCCTGTGGATTTGAACATTTCAGAAAATCATCTGAATAGCCTGTCTAGCCCAAATCTCTTAACACTCTTTAAGGGGGGACTGAAGCTTGAGAAGTGCACATTACATTCCACCCCATGGCCCATTTCCTATCCCGTAGGTAACACAAGGGAGAGAGCAACCATTCTCTGTCTCTATAGAACAGAAAGGTGGAGGGGAAGAGAGAGAGTCCGGAGAGAAATAGAAAGAGGGAAGAGTAACGAGCAAAAAAGAAAGAGAGAATATGAGATATGGGAGAGAGAGAGAGCGAGAGAGAGAGAGAAACAAAATAAGAGATATGGGAGAGAGATAGGGGAAGAGAGAAAGAGAAACAAAATAAGAGTTATGGGAGAGCGATAGGGGAAGAGAGAGATAGGGGAGAGAGCGAGAGAGAGCTGCACCTGCTGATGTGGGTGTAGATACAATGGCTTTACAACCATCTCAGGGAGCTATAGTACACTAGCTAGCATAGGCCTAAGTAATGGTCTGGTGAGATCACACCAGCAGAGGGGGATATCTGTGTGTGGGGAAGTCTCTCTCCGGCCACCTGAGAAACAACTGTCCCCTCTTACCCAGAGCTCTTCAATCCCGGTCCTGGGGACTTAGGAGCCATACATGGTGCATGCTTTTGTGTCAACACAATCACACCTGATTCAACTAATCAAGGGGTGATGACACTGCCATGACCATGGCCCAGCCTGGTTTTTAACTGGGACGGGTGTTTTTCTCAGTAAACAAATTGTTGGTTAAAACATTGTCCATTTAATTAAGAAATGTGATTGGGAACACCTAACAGTATGCAGGTTAATTGTATTTGAAGTGTTCATGCAACCCACCTGATAACTGTCTCCATATATTATGCCTAGAAAACATCTGGTCATTTTCATCCCTGGATAAAACTATGTCCTGTTGTGTTCATCCTCCCCTCACAAACCCACAACGGTGTAGCCTACCCTTGGCTCAAGTGCAGATTGCAGAGTGTATGTGAGGGAGGGTGCTTAGGTTGTTGTTGTAGAGCTGACAGAACCCAAAAATTAGATCATATTACTCCAGTGCTAGCCTCCCTACACTGGCTTCCTGTTAAGGCAAGGGCTGATTTCAAGGTTTTACTGCTAACCTACAAAGCATTACATGGGCTTGCTCCTACCTATCTTTCCGAGTTGGTCCTGCCGTACATACCTACACGTACGCTACGGTCACAAGACGCAGGCCTCCTAATTGTCCCTAGAATTTGTAAGCAAACAGCTAGAGGCAGGGCTTTCTCCTATAGAGCTCCATTTTTATGGAATGGTCTGCCTACCCATGTGAGAGACGCAGACTCGGTCTCAACCTTTAAGTCTTTACTGAAGACTCATCTCTTCAGTAGGTCCTATGATTGAGTGTAGTCCGGCCCAGGAGTGTGAAGGTGAACGTAAAGGCTCTGGAGCAACGAACCGCCATTGCTGTCTCTGCCTGGCCGGTTCCCCTCTCTCCACTGGGATTCTCTGCCTCTAACCCTATTACAGGGGCTGAGTCACTGGCTTACTGGTGCTCTTTCATGCCGTCCCTAGGAGGGGTGCGTCACTTGAGTGGGTTGAGTCACTGACGTGATCTTCCTGTCTGGGTTGGCGTCTTCCCCCTTGGATTGTGCCGTGGCGGAAATCTTTGTGGGCTATACTCTGCCTTGTCTCAGGATGGTAAGTTGGTGTTTGAAGATATCCCTCTAGTGGTGTGGGGGCTGTGCTTTGGCAAAGTGGGTGGGGTTATATCCTTCCTGTTTGGCCCTGTCCGGGTGTATCATCGGATGGGGCCACAGTGTCTCCTGACACTCCTGTCTCAGCCTCCAGTATTTATGCTGCAGTAGTTTATGTGTCGGGGGGCTAGGGTCAGTTTGTTATATCTGGAGTACTTCTCCTGTCTTATCCGGTGTCCTATGTGAATTTCAGTATGCTCTCTCTAATTCTCTCTTTCTCTCTTTCTTTCTCTCTCTCGGAGGACCTGAGCCCTAGGACCATGCCTCAGGATGACCTGGCATGATGACTCCTTGCTGTCCCCAGTCCACCTGGCCGTGTTGCTGCTCCAGTTTCAACTGTTCTGCCTGCGGCTATGGAACCCTGACCTGTTCCCCGGACGTGCTACCTGTCCCAGACCTGCTGTTTTCAACTCTCTAGAGACCGCAGGAGCGGTAGAGATACTCTTAATGATCGGCTATGAAAAGCCAACTGACATTTACTCCTGAGGTGCTGGCTTGCTGCACCCTCGACAACTACTGTGATTATTATTATTTGACCATGCTGGTGATTTATGAACATTTGAACATCTTGGCCATGTTCTGTTATAATCTCCACCCGGCACAGCCAGAAGAGGACTGGCCACCCCTCATAGCCTGGTTCCTCTCTAGGTTTCTTCCAAGGTTTTTGCCGTTCTAGGGAATTTTTCCTAGCCACCGTGATTCTACACCTGCATTGCTTGCTGTTAGGGGTTTTAGGCTGGGTTTCTGTACAGCACTTTGAGATATCAGCTGATGTACGAAGGGCTATATAAATACATTTGATTTGATTTGATTTGACAGGGTACTCAGCCAGCCTGGCAGTAAGTTATGCTGGAGGGAGGAGTAACGTGAGCATTGATGATCAGAAGTTGAGCAGCAATCAGACAGAACACTCTGTCTTGTTTTCCATTGGTTCCTGTGAGAAGTGGGACAGGGTCACTACAGGGCTCCCATCAACATAAACTTGCACTCACGCACACACTGTTTAATCTTGAGTGATTCATGTCAGCGCATCAGGAGAGCGAAACAAAACAACTTGAGGAGGGAGAGGGAAGGAGAGGGAGAGAGGGGGTTAGAGGTAAAGAGGAGGAGAAATGAGGAGAGGAGAGGGACTGCGGAGGAGTGGAGAGGAGTGGAGAGAGAGGGGAAGGAGTGGAGAGGGAGGCAGAGGCGATGAAGAGGGGAGGTGAGGAGAGGGAGAGGGGAGGAGTGGAGAGGGGAGGAGAGAGAAGAGGGGAGGAGAAGGGAGGGAGGAGTTTGGAGGGGAGGAGAGGACTGGTGATGGGATTAGGGGGGATTGGGATGAATCTGAGAGCGCTATCGGTATGTCCCCTACCACAGCTGGCCAGATGGAAATAGACAGAGGTGTAACTGAGTCCAGGAGAGAAGAGGAGCAATCGCTTTTCCCAGGATGGATGGAGTTCAAGCAGTCTCTCTGACAATATCCTGTTTGTACAACATGGCAGATAGATACGAAGCCCAAAGCCCGAACCCATGGCAGCCAGCTAGTGGGCTGAGTGAGCGAGGGCGGGCTACAGATCTCTGTGCCTGAGTGTAAGAGGAGGACAGTAGGCTGAATAGCTCAGCAGCTGAGCCCCAGATATACTCCCTGTAACTTCACCAAGACCTTATCAGATATGTTCCCTGTGACTTCACCAAGACCTTATCAGATATACTCCCTGTAACTTCACCAAGACCTTATCAGATATGTGCCCTGTGACTTCACCAAGAGCTTATCAGATAAGTTCCCTGTAACTTCACCAAGACCTTATCAGATATGCTCCCTGTGACTTCACCAAGACCTTATCAGTTATGTGCCCTGTGACTTCACCAAGACCTTATCAGATATGTTCCCTGTGACTTCACCAAGACCTTATCAGATATGTGCCCTGTGACTTCACCAAGACCTTATCAGATATGTTCCCTGTGACTTCACCAACACCTTATCAGATATGTTTGCTGTAACTTCACCAAGACCTTATCAGATATGTTCCCGGTGACTTCACCAAGACCTTATCAGATATGTGCCCTGTGACTTCACCAAGATCTTATCAGATATGTTTGCTGTAACTTCACCAAGACCTTATCAGATATGTTCCCGGTGACTTCACCAAGACCTTATCAGATATGTGCCCTGTGACTTCACCAAGATCTTATCAGATATGTTTGCTGTAACTTCACCAAGACCTTATCAGATATGTTCCCGGTGACTTCACCAAGACCTTATCAGATATGTGCCCTGTGACTTCACCAAGACCTTATCAGATATGTGCCCTGTGACTTCACCAAGATCTTATCAGATATCTTCCCTGTGACTTCACCAAGACCTTATCAGATATGTTCCCTGTGACTTCACCAAGACCTTATCAGATATGTTCCCTGTGACTTCACCAAGACCTTATCAGATATGTTCCCTGTGACTTCACCAAGACCTTATCAGATATGTTCCCTGTGACTTCACCAAGACCTTATCAGATATGTTCCCTGTGACTTCACCAAGACCTTATCAGATATACTCCCTGTGACTTCACCAAGACATTATCAGTGGCAGAAACGTTGTCCATAAACAGCAAACAGTATCAAACCTGCAGACATAAGTAATTTTTCAGTGTATTATTTTTTCCATTCTCACCCTGAAATTTGCACATACCCTAGCCAAAACAGGATTTGTTGTCTTTCAAATACTTTTTAAGGTGCACTTGATTTAGCTTGCTCTATGCAGTGGGACCAATAGATAAAAAGCAAGCGAAAGAAAGCAAGCCCAAACCCAGCAGGTGAGCAGGTTCTTGCTCGCGCATCTTACCCTGGCAGTAAGAAGAGAACGCTGCCACCGCCTGGTTGGCTTGGCAGCTGAGAGTCCGTCCCCATGTCTGTCAGAGAGACACAGCTATGCCAACAGGACTCAGCTCTCGCCACACCAAAATAGCTCCAAACAATCCCAGCCAGGCATGAGCTGATTAAAACAACTATGTGGTAATCATGGTCCAGGGATCTGGGCGAGATCCCTCAGGAGGCTAATGTGTTTTACTATCCCTCTGTTTGATCACTCTGTTGTCACAGAGAACTTTCCTGCTGAGCAGGAAATGCAAATTATAGTGGATTCGAAGTTTAAAAGGCTTCTAAAGTTTGTAATTTATACTTTAAAATGTCAAACTGTATTTATACTAACTAAAAATGTATCAACACCTACAAAAATGTCCATGAATGATAATCCAAATAATAGTTCACATTTCCTGTTGCTGCATGATTATTTTCCTATTGTGAGAAATTGGTCAAATTACGATAGTACACCTGTATGTGTGTTTTATTCACTGAGCTAACCAATGTGCCATCGTGTTTTTTAGTAATTCCGTAGTAAGCAGTTAGACACAGCTATAATGCTGGAGTACAGATCCCCCAGCAGGATATATGGGCAAGTTTTTACACTAAACATAACATATGGGCTAAAATAGATCAACAAAATATTTTACAAACCCAGACATCAGTCTTGTCTCAAAACGTCATAATATGTGGATATAGTAAGCTCTATCAACCAGCTCAACACAAAACAGGAATACAATGACAAACACAAATCCCAATCACAAAAATGTAATTTCCCTATCACATACCAATATGTTTGTCCATGTAGAAGAAGTCTGCTCTGGTTCTTAGTCTCATTGTCTTTCCTCCACCTTCTCCACCTCCTACACTGCTGCATCTTGTCTTCATGGATCCCATAAAGCTGCACCTGCGCAGAAAACGACATAACAGAACAACATCCACACACAGCTAAAACATAAAGTCAATCTGTACAATCTCTACGTGCACAAGCCCAACCGTCACATCCCTCTTCCCCTCTCCCTCATCCCCCTCTCCTCCTCTCCTCCATCACACAGGAAACCTGGCCTTCCTGCAAAAAAGCGTCGGAGCATGGAAAGGGGACAAGGTCGCGGCCGGGGGCAGGTATGGAGGGAGAGGATGTTTTTGTCATTCCTCAACCCCCCTGGTTGAGAGGCCTGCTGTCGTCTATCCTGAGGAAACTGGTTCACGTCATTGGTGCTCAGAGGAGCACTACAGCTCCAGCCATAGGCTCAGTAGCAGGCCCACAGCGACACAGACACCATAGCTGCAGAGAGGGCAGATATCAGCAATGACCCCCACATGGGAGGAACAAAGTAGCTTTATTTTTATCGATAGTTGGGATACTGTACAGTAAGCCAATGTTTAATGGAAAGGGAAAGGTGTCAAGGTCAGTTCAATATCTTTATCGATATGTTTCTCTCCAAAGCTAGTTGCTGTTGAACCAGCAGGAAACATTATACTTTACTGTTTCCAAGCCAGCGGCAATTATCCATTTCCTGTACATAATAGGCTACAGCAGGGCCTGGCCAGCTGTGAATGTGTCAATACTCCAGCAGGTGACTGCTCAGTGAAAAACAGCCTAACAGCCTCAAAGGGAGGTGGCTCTTCAAAATTCATCAGTCATTAACACTTCCTTTATCAGGCACCAACAGCTGTGTCTGGCCCAAAGACATAACACGTACAGTACGACTGACACTGGCGATTTGAAGACTCAAAACCTAATATTTTCATAAACCAAAGTTTTACCTCTACCTGTGATGATAGTGAGCCTACCCGCATCACAGGGGAAAGTCCAAACGTGACTGGGCCTCCGAATAACAGGATGTTTATAGATACGCCTGGGGGATCTGTGCCAGAGAGACAGCTCTGTAACACGGGGAGGGAGATGGGCAATGGGAGTGGAGGAATAGAGGAAGAGAGTGAGAGAGGAAGAGAGGGAGAGAGGGAGAGAGGGAGAGAGGGAGAGAGGAAGAGAGGGAGTGGAGGAAGAAAGGGAGAGAGGGAGTGGAGGGAGAGAGGGAGAGAGGAAGAGAGGGAGAGAGGAAGAGAGAAAGAGAGGGAGAGAGGGAGAGAGGAAGAAAGGGAGAGAGGAAGTGGAGGGAGAGAGGGAGAGAGGGAGAGAGGGAGAGAGGAAGAAAGGGAGAGAGGGAGTGGAGGGAGAGAGGGAGAGAGGAAGAAAGGGAGAGAGGAAGAAAGGGAGAGAGGGAGTGGAGGGAGAGAGGGAGAGAGGAAGAAAGGGAGAGAGGAAGAAAGGGAGAGAGGGAGTGGAGGGAGAGAGGGAGACAGGGAGAGAGGGAGAGAGGAAGAAAGGGAGAGAGGGAGTGGAGGGAGAGAGGGAGACAGGGAGAGAGGGAGAGAGGAAGAAAGGGAGAGAGGAAGTGGAGGGAGAGAGGGAGACAGGGAAGGAGCAGAGCAGGTCAGCCAGGTGACATCTGGCCAACCAAATAGAAAGTCTTCTATTTTCTTGGCCACTTATCTGTTCTAAAGCCTTTCCCCAGCATTACCTAAAGCCTTTTGCCAGCACGTCCTTAAGTCTTTCCCAAACATGTCCTAAAGCCTTTCCCTTTTATGTCCTAAAGCAGGAGTCACCAACGATCGCGGTCGACAAGTTGATCTTGAAGCATTCCAAGTCGATCGCGAGTAGTGTTCAAAATTTGAGAAAAAAAAATCATAAATGTCTAAATGTTTTAATTTATTTCTTATTATTTATGACTTCAATTTCAAATGTGCCATGTGTGAGCCCTGTGTGTAGTGATGGGGGTTGAGGGGCGGGGGAGGTGTATATCTGGCCAATCAAATCCAGTTTCTTGGTTTAACGTCTGACAAATTATGTCTCTGACTCCCACCTTAACTAGCGCAGGCACTTGTTGTAACGCTCACAAGCTATCAAGCTAACGATACGCAAGCTAACGTAACGATGGAGGAGGCACAACAGAAAAAGCAAAAAACAATTTTCATGTAGAATGGGAACACGATTTTCTGTTCACCATTGTTAAGGACAAAAGGATTTTCCTGATTTTGTCACCAGGCTGTAGCGCTCGCAAAAACAGGTAATGTGGAGTGGCACCACAACACCATCCACCCCAAGTTCAAAGAAACCTACCCGCTAAAGAGCACGCTTCGTTCACAGAAACCTACCCGCTAAAGAGCACGCTTCGTTCAAAGAAACCTGCCCGCTAAAGAGCACGCTTCGTTCACAGAAACCTGCCCGCTAAAGAGCACGCTTCGTTCACAGAAACCTGCCCGCTAAAGAGCACGCTTCGTTCACAGAAACCTACCCGCTAAAGAGCACGCTTCGTTCACAGAAACCTACCCGCTAAAGAGCAGGCTTCGTTCACAGAAACCTACCCGCTAAAGAGCACGCTTTGTTCACAGAAACCTACCCGCTAAAGAGCACGCTTCGTTCACAGAAACCTACCCGCTAAAGAGCACGCTTCGTTCACAGAAACCTACCCGCTAAAGAGCACGCTTCGTTCACAGAAACCTACCCGCTAAAGAGCACGCTTCGTTCACAGAAACCTACCCGCTAAAGAGCAGGCTTCGTTCACAGAAACCTACCCGCTAAAGAGCACGCTTCGTTCACAGAAACCTACCCGCTAAAGAGCACGCTTCGTTCACAGAAACCTACCCGCTAAAGAGCACGCTTAGTTCACAGAAACCTACCCGCTAAAGAGCACGCTTCGTTCACAGAAAGTTGACGAGCTCAAGTCTGTATTGAAAGCACAGCAGTCGCTTTTTACCAAACCGACAGCTAACAGTAATTCTGCAACAGAGGCATCCTTCCGTGTCAGCCATTTCTTGGCTAAACATAATAAATCGATCATCGATGGAGAGTTATACAAGGAGGCAATGGCCTTTGCCGCAGAGACGTTATCCAAAGATTTCAAAAACAAAGAGGACATTAAACATGCTATCAGAAGTGTGCCACTTGGCCCAGCCACTGTTACAAGAAGGGTAGAGTCGTTATCGGAGGACCTGAACCAACAAGTGCTCAAGGATTTATCACTTTGTGAGTGCTTTTCGCTGCAATTTGATGATTCCCAGGATATGACAGACACTGCACAGCTGATGGGGGTTGTTCTCATGGATTTTAAGGATTCAACTACTAAGGAGTCTTTTCTCACCCTTTTACCATTAAAAGGGAGGACAAGAGGTGAGGACATTTACAACGAGTTTAAACATTATGTGCATGATAACAGCATTCCCATTCATAAGCTGGTAGCAATCACTACAGACGGGATACCGGCAATGCGTGGGGTGCATTCGGGCTTCATTGCACTGTGCCGTCGGGATCCCGATTTCCCAGAGTTTTTGAACTATCACTGTGTGATCCATCAGCAAGCACTAGCTAGTAAAGTAGTGGACTTGTCTCATGTCCTGACAGTTGTCGTTATGATTGTTAATTCGATTCGTGCAAAATGACTTCAGCACCGCTTGTTTAAATCTGTATTAGATGAGCTTGATGCCGCATAAGGTGACTTGATTCTCCACGCTTGCGTAAGGTGGTTGAGAGGTTGATTTGTTGACTTGCTGCCCGAGATCAAATAATTTCTGGAGTCACGAAATGAGGAGCATGAGGAACTGTCTGATGATGCATGGCTGCTAGACTGAGGTTTCCTCACAGACATAACAGCAAAACTGAACCAGCTCAACTATGAGCTTCAGGGAAAAGACGTGGCACACATGATCCCTCCGTGCTTCTACACCTGCATTGCTTGCTGTTTGGGGTTTTAGGCTGGGTTTCTGTACAGCACTTTAACCTGTCTGACTCTGGCGTTCCGTCAGCGGAACTCCTCCCACATTCCACTGAAAAGGCAGAGCGCGAAATTCAAAATATATTTTTTTGAAAAATTTAACTTTCACACATTAACAAGTCCAATACAGCAGATGAAAGGTACACATCTTGTGAATCCAGCCAACATGTCCGATTTTTAAAATGTTTTACAGCGAAAACAGCACGTATATTTATGTTAGCTCACCACCAAATACAAAAAAGGACAAACATTTTTCACAGCACAGGTAGCATGCACAAAGCCAACCTAACTAACCAAGAACCAACCAAACTAACCAACAAACAACTTCATCAGATGGCAGTCTTATAACATGTTATTCAATAAATCTATGTTTTGTTTTAAAAATGTGCATATTTCAGGTATAAATCATAGTTTACATTGCAGCTACAATCAGAAATTGCACCGAAAGCAGCCATAATAATTACAGACACCAACGTCAAATACTCATCATAAAACATTTCTGAAAAATACATGGTGTACAGCAAATGAAAGACAGGCATCTTGTGATTCCAGACAATATTTCCGATTTCTTAAGTGTTTTACAGCGAAAACACAATATAGCGTTATATTAGCTTACCACAATAGCCAGAAACACAAGCCATTCCCCAGGAGTAAAAGTTAGCGATCGTGACAAACCAGCAAAAGATATATAATTTTTGACTAACCTTGATAAGCTTCATCAGATGACAGTCCTATAACATCAGGTTATACATACACTTATGTTTTGTTCGAAAATGTGCATATTTAGAGCTGAAATCAGTGGTTATACATTGTGCTAACTTAGCATATTTTTCCCACAACGTCCGGATATTTTTCTGACACTTTTTCTGACACACATATTCTGACCAAATGACTATTCATAAACATAACTAAAAAATACATGTTGTATAGGAAATGATAGATACACTAGTTCTTAATGCAATCGCCGTGTTAGAATTCTAAAAATAACTTCATTACGACATCCAGCTTAGGTATAGCTAGAGAGTACCCAAAAGCTGGGCGCCAACGACTAGTTCACATGTACGACAGATATATGAAATAGCATCATAAAATGGGTCCTACTTTTGCTGATCTTTCATCAGAATGTTGTACAAGGGGTCCTTTGTCGGGAACAATCGTTGTTTGGATTTAGAACGGCCTTTTTCCCTCTCGATTTAGCAAGCACACTTGCCAAGTGGCGCGAATCTCTCCATGTCAACAAACGGAAGAGAACGGAACACGGCAAAAATCCCGAAGAAATTTCAATAATCTGATTAAACTATATTGAAAAAACATACTTTACGATGATATTGTCACATGTATCAAATAAAATCAAAGCCGGAGATATTAGTCGTCCATAACGGCAGCTTATGAGAAGGCAAATCCAGGTCCCTCCTCGCGCTCTCCAGAAAACAGGAAACTGGTGACACGTCATGCGAGTCCAGATCAAGTTACACACTCAATTTCTTCTCTCACTGCTTGTCGACATCTAGTGGAAGACGTATGAAGTGCATCTAAACTAATAAATAACAAGGACTTTAATAGGCAGCCCCTAGAAGAGTGCATCGATTTCAGATTTTCCACTTCCTGTCAGGAAGTTTTCTGCAAAAAGAGTTCTGTTTTACTCACATATATAATTCAAACGGTTTTAGAAACTATAGAGTGTTTTCTATCCAATAGTAATAATAATATGCATATTGTACGAGCAAGAATTGAGTACGAGGCCGTTTAAATTGGGCACGATTTTCCCCCAAAGTGAAAACAGCGCCCTCTGTCCTCAACAGGTTTTAAGATATCAGCTGATGTAAGAAGGGCTATATAAATACATTTGATTTGATCAGCGCTGTCAATGCCTTTAAGGTCAAGGTGGGTGTGTGGACCTCTCAGCTGAGGAATGGAAGGCTGGTGCACTTCCCAAACCTGGAGAAAATGTTCCAAAACATTGGAAACAAAGATTCTTTTCTCCCGCAAGAATTCTCTGCCCACCTGGAGAAACTGGGATACAAATTCTACAGGCGTTTTCAGGAGTTAAATAACATAGGGGAGGTTGTTGCATTTATCTCAAGCCGTTTCCTCCCCATTGAGATTGAGGAGGTGTCCCCCAAATTCCAGTAAATATTTGCTTTACCAGTCGGAGTTGACATGGAGATAATTGAATTGCAAAATGACATTGAGTTGAAAACAAGTTTAAGAGACAGTGACCTTTGAGGTCTTGTGAACACTGAAAGTTTTCCCTCCTTTCATCCTGCGCACTTAAGGTGAAGGCCTACTTTGTATCAACATATCTCTGTGAGATGGCCTTTTCACGGATGAAAATAATAAAGTCAAAGAACAGGTCTTGTCTAACTAATAGACATCTCACAGACAGTGTCAGACTTGCTGTGTCAAACTATGAGCCAGACTACAGAGCACTTGCTGATGGTGTGCATCACAGCCGTCACATTGAATGTGTGTGGGGAGGGGATCTCATCCACAGCCATCAGAGTGAGTGAGCATTGCCAGTTAGAAATGTGTTGTAGGCCATATTGTTTACAAAAGGATATGATCTGTGTTGTATGCTGTTCAAAAAGGGAAAGTGAAACAGTACTGTACATGATTGGCTTAGGCCTGTAATTGACTGATCATTGAGGTAATGAATGGTAGTAGGGCTGTAATTGACTGATCATTGAGGTAATGAATGGTAGTAGGCCTGTAATTGACTGATCATTGAGGTAATGAATGGTAGTAGGCCTGTAATTGACTGATCATTGAGGTAATGAATGGTAGTAGGCCTGTAATTGACTGATCAATGAGGTAATGAATGGTAGTAGGCCTGTAATTGACTGATCATTGAGGTAATGAATGGTAGTAGGGCTGTAATTGACTGATCATTGAGGTAATGAATGGTAGTAGGCCTGTAATTGACTGATCATTGAGGTAATGAATGGTAGTAGGCCTGTAATTGACTGATCATTGAGGTAATGAATGGTAGTAGGGCTGTAATTGACTGATCATTGAGGTAATGAATGGTAGTAGGGCTGTGATTTGTGCTAAAATATTTTTGGAACAATTGAATGATGTGACTGTTCTGAATGCTAGTTGTACTTACTTGAGTATTGTCATTTTGAAGTGTCTTGAAATCTGATGTTTAAAAAGGGAAAGTGAAACAGTAGTGTAAATGATTGGCTTAGGCCTGTAATTGACTGATTATTGAGGTTATATATGAATGGTGAATGAGTAGTAGGCCTGTGGAAATATTGAAAAATGAAATATGACTGTTATTAAATGTTGAATGATAGCTGCACTTACTTCTGATTATTCTATTTGTATAATTACATGAATACTTTGCTTGTGACTGACAGGTAACAAAATAAAGAATGTCAAAGTGGAACTACATTGTGGCCTTGTTTTTTCATAATTTTTCTGCAAGTGGTAGGTTCTGGTTTACATTTGGACTTGGTATGTGATCTTAGGCATGATTAGGTTGGTGACCACTGTCCTAAAGCCTTTCACCAGCATGTCCTAAAGCCTTTCCCAAACATGTCCTAAAGCCTTTCCCTTTCATGTCCTAATCCCTTTCCCCAGCATGTCCTAAAGCCTTTCCCTAGCATGTCCTAAAGCCTTTCCCTTTCATGTCCTAATCCCTTTCCCCAGCATGTCCTAAAGCCTTTACCGAAAGTGTCCTTACGCCTTTCCCCTTCGTATCCTGAAGGAAAAACACTCAATCACATGAATACGAAGACAATTTTTTTTTCAAGTTTCAAATTGTATTCATTGTATGTACAGGATACACATGGTATACACGGCTCAACAAAATGCTTACAGGCAGGTTTCTTCTGGACAATGCAACAATAATAAGAAATAATAAAAGATAAGAATACAAACATAAAGTAAATGGCTCAATAGATTAGAATAAACATTTTAGCATCAGTATAATACAGGAAGGCACAATATTTACACTTTTACCTGGGGAGGGGGAATTGGGTGGGCAAGTGTTTAAATTGTGCATTAATAGTAAATAAGAGTCTGGTAGAACCAATTGTGATGTGTGTGTAGCATGAATGTGTGTGTGTGTGCGTGCGTGCGTGTGTGTGCGTGTGTGTGTGTGTGTGCGTGAGAGCGTGTGTGCTAAGGTGCGGAGAGTCAGTCCAGTTCAAGTCTTCAACAGTCTGATGGCTTGTAAATAGAAACTGTTTACAAGCCATCAGATATTTTATCGCTGTCACTGGCTGTTTTAAACAAATCCCATATTCAGGTTCAATCTGAAATGTTTATATTACAGTGCATTCGGAAAGTATTCATAACCCTTCTCCTTTTCCACATTTTGTTACGTTACAGCCTTCTTCTAAAATGGATTCAATTATTTTTGTTTCTCATCAATCTACACACAATACCACATAATGACAAAGCAAAGCAGGTTTTAATTTTTTTTGTTAATTTATTAATAATAAAAAACTGAAATACCTTATTTACATAAGTATTCAGACCCTTCACTATGAGACTCGAAATTGAGCTCAGGTGCATCCCAACTTGATTGGAGTCCACCTGTTTGATTGGACATGATTTGGAAAGGCACACACCTGTCTATTTAAGGTCCCACAGAAAGACAGTGCATGTCAGAGCAAAATGCAAGCCATGAGGTTGAAGGAATTGTCCATAGAGCTCCGAGACAGGACTGTGTTGAGGCACAGATCTGGGGAAGGGTACCAAAACATTTCTGCAGTATTGAAGGTTCCTAAGAACACAGTGGTCTCCATCATTCTTAAATGGAAGAAGTTTGGAACCACCAAGACTCTTTCTAGAGCTGGCCGCCTGGCCAAACTGAGCAATCGGGGGAGAAGGGCCTTGGTCAGGGAGGTGACCAAGAACCCGATGGTCCCTCTGACAGCTCCAGAGTTCCTCTGTGGAGATGGGAGAACCTTTCAGAAGGACAACCATCTCTGCAGCACTCCGCCAATCAGGCCTTTATGGTAGAGTGGCCAGACGGAAGCCGCTCCTAGGTAAAAGGCACATGACAACCCACTTGGAGGGCACCTAAAGGACACACAGACAATGAGAAACAAGATTCTCTGGTTTGATGAAACCAAGGTTGAACTCTTTGGCCTGAATGCCAAGCGTCACGTCTGGAGGAAACCGGGCACCATCCCTACGGTGAAGGACAGTGGTGGCAGCATCATGCTGTGGGGATGTTTTCCAGCAGCAGGGACTGGGAGACTAGTCAGGATCGAGGGAAAGATTAACGGAGCAAAGTACTGGGAGACTAGTCAGGATCGAGGGAAAGATTAACGGAGCAAAGTACAGAGAGATCTTTAATGAAAACCTGCTCCAGAGCTCTCAGGACCTCAGACTGGGGCGAAGGTTCACCTTCCAACAGGACAACGACCCTAAACACACAAATGAGATATTTCAGTTTTTTTATTTTTTATAAATGAGCTTTTCATTATGGGGTATGGTGTGTATATGGATGGGGGGGACAATTTATGTCATTTTAGAATAAGGCTGTAACGTAATAAAATGTGTCGTTTAGGATGAGGGAGGACGATTTATTGTAGTGAGCATGGCCTTATTTCTATTACAGCAATTTGGATGACTGTCATTCATATTCCATTCACCCAGTTAAATGTAACATCGATAGGTTTAATTTTCCCTATACCCATCATGAGTTTGTTACAACGTAGCCTACGAATGAAAGTTTACAACTTAGGTGCACAGACAGTGACACATTCATTACTGCCTTGCACACTCTTTCCTGCATCTAGCTGATCTAGAGTGTAATTCTATTAGACAAATTCAGACAAATTCAGGTATATATATCCCAGTGGCGGTCAGTGCCGTTTAAAATGAGGGAGGCCAATACATTTTTTCCATGAGCATGGCCTTATCTCTATTACAGCATATTGGATGACTGTCATTCATATTCCATTCACCCAGTTCAATGTAATAGCGTTAGGTTTAGGCTATTACACGATACTAAATTTTCCCTATACGCATTATGAGGTTGCTACAACCTAGCCTATGAAGGGAAGTTTGCAACATAGGTGCATACAGGTCGAGAGAAAAAATGGAGGTGGCAGACAGTAACACATGGACAGACAGTGATACAGTTGCAAGCGAGAGTTTCCATTGGATAAATGTAGGTATGTTTATCCATGTTTTGAGAAACGATTTTCAACATAATCGGCGGAATGAATACAGCTCTGATCACGAGTAAACACAGTTCACTTTCATAACAGCCACCCTGTATTCCTTCTCACATCTATGTGCTCACCTCCTCTCATCTTTTCCCTTCATCACTTGTGGACGTCAATGCACAACACTTCAGCTGTGTGACCAGGCAAAAAAAACTTTCCAAGCCATACCATATCATAACTGCTGCACACAGCCCACATTGTTGTCACCATATTAGCTAAAGTAACATCATAGTCAACATAGCTAAAATAACTAACGCGTTAGTAAACCCACTACAATCATGCGGTAACGTTACAGTGTACCGTCAGTAAGCAGTTACACCGGCAGCCCCCTGTGGCAATAAATTCGTAAAACCAAAAGCTTACCTTGACTTGGAAGAGTTCCAGTGTTGTGTTGGATAGTCATAGCCAGCTAGCTAACATAGCATCCCTCTGTTTGAGCAGGGTGTTTGAGAAGGCTAAACTAGCTAGCTGCATTTGCTAACAAAGTAAGTGAAACTGCAAGTGAAAAATAATGTCAATCTCTCACTTTATATATTTCTTGCTTCTCCTTCATTTTGGAAGAAATTAATTTGTTCAAAACTGTTCAACTATTGTATCTCTCTCTCTTTGAGTCAACTACTCACCACATTTTATGCACTGCAGTGCTAGCTAGCTGTATCTTATGCTTTCACTACTAGATTCATTCTCTGATCGTTTGATTGGACACTGTGGACACTGTGCTATCTAACCTCCAAACGAGCTTCAATGCCATACAACACTCCTTCCGTGGCCTCCAACTGCTCTTAAACGCTAGTAAAACCAAATGCATGCTTTTCAACCGTTCGCTGCCTGCACCCGCACGCCCGACTAGCATCACCATCCTGGACGGTTCCGACCTAGAATATGTGGACATCTATAAGTACCTAGGTGTCTGGCTAGACTGCAAACTCTCCTTCCAGACTCATATCAAACATCTCCAATCCAAAATCAAATCTAGAGTCGGCTTACTATTCCGCAACAAAGCCTCCTTCACTCACGCCGCCAAACTTACCCTAGTAAAACTGACTATCCTACCGATCCTCGACTTCGGCGATGTCATCTACAAAATAGCTTCCAATACTCTAGTCAGCAAACTGGATGCAGTCTATCACAGTGCCATCCGTTTTGTTACTAAAGCACCTTATACGACCCACCACTGCGACCTGTATGCCCTAGTCGGCTGGCCCTCGCTACATGTTCGTCGTCAGACCCACTGGCTCCAGGTCATCTACAAGGCTATGCTAGGTAAAGTGCCGCCTTATCTCAGTTCACTGGTCACGATGGCTACACCCACCCGTAGCACGCGCTCCAGCAGGTGTATCTCACTGATCATCCCTAAAGCCAAAACCTCATTTGGACGCCTTTCCTTCCAGTTCTCTGCTGCCTGCGACTGGAACGAATTGCAAAAATCTCTGAAGTTGGAGACTTTTATCTCCCTCAACAACTTTAAAAATCTGCTATCCGAGCAGCTAACCGATCGCTGCAGCTGTACATAGTCCATCTGTAAACTACCCACCCAATTTACCTACCTCACCCCCCATACTGCTTTTATTTATTTACTTTTCTGCTCTTTTGCACACCAGTATCTCTTCTTGCACATGATCATCTGATGATTTATCACTCCAGTGTTAATCTGCTAAATTGTAATTACTCGATTTATTGCCTACCTCATGCCTTTTGCACACATTGTATATAGATTCTCTTTTTTCTACCATGTTATTGACTTGTTTATTGTTTACTCCATGTGTAACTCTGTGTTGTTGTCTGTTCACACTGCTATGCTTTATCTTGGCCAGGTCGCAGTTGCAAATGAGAACTTGTTCTCAACTAGCCTACCTGGTTAAATAAAGGTGAAATAAAAATAAAAATAAAAATAAAAATTGGGTGAACAACATGTCAGTTCGTGCTGCAAGAGCTCTGATAGGTTGGAGGACGTCTTCCGGAAGTTGTCATAATTACTGTGTAAGTCTATTGAAAGGGGTTAGAACCCTGAGCCTCCTAGGTTTTGTATTTAAGTCAATGTACCCATAAGAGGACGGAAGCTAGCTGTCCTCCGGATACATCATGGTGTTACCCTACAGAGTGCTGTTGAGGCTACTATAGATCTTTATGGCAAAATAGTATGTTTTAATCAATTATTTGTTGACGTAATTATATTTAAGATAGTTTTATCTAAAAAGAATAACTTTTAAATTATTTACTATTTTTATTTTTATAAAATTCACTGAGGAGGATGGTCCTCCCCTTCCTCCTCTGAGGAACCTCCACTGGTCTGAATACTTTTCGAATGCACTGTATATGGGGGGAAAGCTAGTAAGAAAGGCTTTCTGTTCACCAGAAGGGATACTTTCAGTTTGTCTCTCAAGTGCCAAACAAAAGCTTTGTCATAGTGACGCTGTGACATCCACGTCAGTTGAACATCAAGTGGGCCCAGAAGGCAGCTGTGTTTGGCAGGGAAACGCTGGTGGTTTCTGACACCACGGTATAATAAGGTCCCTCTTATCAGTAGCTTTCTACCTCACCATCAGTTTGGATACAACCACTAGCTGCTACGTCTCATCAGGATCTCACTACAGATTCAGTATGACTCTCACAGACTTCCTCGCTGTGTCAGATATTACTTAAACTATCAACGCTTGCAGGGGTATGGATGTACTACATTGTGCGTTTGCACTGACCTCAATTGTAACTTAATTGGTATAGGTAATGTTCTGACCTCTTCTGTAGCTTAATGGTTAAGGGGAATGTTCTGACATCTACTGTAGCTTAATTGTCATGGGGAATGTTCTGACCTCTACTGTAGCTCAATGTGTATGGGTAATCTTCTGACCTCTACCGTAGCTTAATGGGAATTGGGAACGTTCTGACCTCTACTGTAGCTCAATGTGTATGGGTAATCTTCTGACCTCTACCGTAGCTTAATGGGAATTGGGAACGTTCTGACCTCTACTGTAGCTCAATGTGTATGGGTAATCTTCTGACCTCTACCGTAGCTTAATGGGAATTGGGAACGTTCTGACCTCTACTGTAGCTCAATGTGTATGGGTAATCTTCTGACCTCTACCGTAGCTTAATGGGAATTGGGAACGTTCTGACCTCTACTGTAGCTCAATGTGTATGGGTAATCTTCTGACCTCTACCGTAGCTTAATGGGAATTGGGAACGTTCTGACCTCTACTGTAGCTCAATGTGTATGAGTAATCTTCTGACCTCTACCGTAGCTTAATGGGAATTGGGAACGTTCTGACCTCTACTGTAGCTTAATTTGTATGGGGTATGTTTTGACCTCTTCTGTAGCTTAATGGGTAAGGGGAATGTTCTGACATCTACTGTAGCTTGTTTGTCATGGGGAATGTTCTGTCATCTACTGTAGCTTGTTTGTCATGGGTAATGTTCTGACCTCTACTGTAGCATAATTTCTATGGGGAATGTTCTGACCTTTAATGTAGCTTCATGGGTATGGGGAATGTTATGACCTCTACTGTAGCTTAATTGTTATTGGTAATGTTCTGACCTCTATTGTAGCTTCATCGGTATGTGGAATGTTCTGACCTCTACTGTAGCTTAAAACCTCTAACGATTCTCCCTCCCGGATCCGGGATCCTCCTCATCAAAACAGCTGACTAGCATAGCCTAGCCTAACCCGACAGGGATATTAAATAATATAATTTCATGAAATCACAAGTCCAATACAGCAAATGAAAGATAAACATCTTGTGAATCCAGCCATCATTTCCGATTTTTTAAATGTTTTACAGCGAAAACACAATATGTATTTATATTAGCTAACCACAATAGCCAAACACACAACGCCATGTTTTCACCATGTTTCCACCGCATAGGTAGCTTTCACAAAACCCACAAATAGAGATAATATTAATCACTAACCTTGAACAACTTCATCAGATGACAGTCTTATAACATCATGTTATACAATACCTTTATGTTTTGTTCGAAAATGTGCATATTTGAGGTATAAATCGTAGTTATACATTGCAGCCACCATCACAAATAGCACCAAAGCAGCCAGAATAATTACAGAGAGCAACGTGAAATACATAAATACTCATCATAAAACATTTGTAAAAATACGTGGTGTACAGCAAATGAAAGATAAACATCTTGTGAATCCAGCCAATATTTCCGATTTTTTAAGTGTTTTTGTAACGTCCTGACCAGAGTTCTTATGTGTTTTGCTTGTTTAGTGTTGGTCAGGACGTGAGCTGGGTGGGAATTCTATGTTGTGTGTCTAGTTCGTCTGTTTCTGTGTTCAGACTAATATGGTTCTCAATCAGAGACAGCTGTCAATCGTTGTCCCTGATTGAGAATCATATATAGGTGGCTTGCTTTGTGTTGGGGATTGTGGGTGGTTGTTTCCTGTCTTTGTGTTTTGTCTGCACCAGCTAGGACTGTGACGGTTAGTTTGTTTTGTCATTTTGTACAGTGTCTTGTTTTGTGTTTATTAAATCATGGAAAATTACCACGCTGCACATTGGTCCTCAGATCCTTCTCGCCTCTCCTCGTCTGAGGAGGACGACGACTTAGACTGCCGTTACAGAACCACCCACCAAACTCGGACCAAGCAGCGTGAGTACGAGCAGCAGCGGCCCACTACACAGGAATCATGGACATGGGAGGAAATTCTGGAGGGTAAAGGACACTGGGCTCACGTTGGAGAATATCGCCGCTCTCGGGAAGAGATGGAGGCAGCTAAAGCCCAGGAGCGGTGGTATGAGGAGGCAGCACGGAAGCGTGGCTGGAAGCCCGTGAAGAAACCCCAAAAATGTCTTGCGGGGGGGGGGGGGGGGGGGGGGGCTAAAGGGTAGTGTGGCGAAGGTAGGTAGGAAACCTGCGCCCACTTCCCATGCTTACCGTGGAGAGCGGGAGTACGGTCAGACACCGTGTTATGCGGAAGAGCGCACGGTGTCTCCTGTACGTGTGCATAGCCCGGTGCGGGTTATTCCACCTCCCCGCACTGGGCGGGCTAGATTAAGCATTGAGCCAAGTGCCATGAAGCCGGCTCAACATATCTGGCCTCCAGTACGTCTCCTCGGTCCGGTGTACATGGCACCAGCCTTACGTATGGTGTCCCCGGTTCGCCAACACAGCCCAGTGCGGGTTATTCCACCTCCCCGCACTGGACGGGCTACGGGGAGCATTCAACCAGGTAAGGTTGGGCAGGCTCGGTGCTCAAGGGAGCCAGTACGCCTGCACGGTCCGGTATATCCGGCGCCACCTTCCCGCCCCAGCCCAGTACCACCAGTGCCTACACCACGCACCAGGCTTCTAGTGCGTCTCCAGAGCCCTGTTCCTCCTCCACGCACTCTCCCTGTGGTGCGTGTCTCCAGCCCAGTGCCTCCAGTACCGGCACCACGCATCAAGCCTCCTGTGCGTCTCCAGAGCCCTGTACGCACTGTTCCTTCTCCCCGCACTCGCCCTGAGGTGCATGCCCTCAGCCCGGTACCACCAGTGCCGGTACCACGCACCAGGCCTAGAGTGCGCTTTGAGAGTCCAGTGTGCCCTGTTCCTGCTCCCCGCACTAGCCTTGAGGTGCGTGTCTTCAGTCCGGTACCACCAGTTCCGGCACCACGCACCAGGCCTACTGTGCGCCTCAGCAGGTCAGAGTCGGCCGTCTGCTCAACGCCGCCTGCACTGCTCGTCTGCCCAGCGCCGTCTCAGCTGCCTGCACTGCTCGTCTGCCCAGCGCCATCTGAGCCATCCGTCTGCCCAGCGCCATCTGAGCCATCCGTCTGCCCAGCACCATCTGAGCCATCCGTCTGTCCCGAGCCATTAGAGCCATCCGTCTGTCCCGAGCCGCTAGAGCCGCCAGCCAGTCAGGAGCTGCCAGAGCCGCCAGCCAGTCAGGAGCTGCCAGAGCCACCAGCCAGTCATGAGCTGCCAGAGCCGCCAGCCAGTCAGGAGCTGCCAGAGCCGCCAGCCAGTCAGGAGCTGCCAGAGCCGCCAGCCAGTCAGGAGCTGCCAGAGCCGCCAGCCAGTCAGGAGCTGCCAGATCCGCCAGCCAGTCAGGAGCTGCCAGAGCCGCCAGCCAGTCAGTAGCTGCCAGAGCCGCCCTCCAGTCATGAGCTGCCCTCCAGTCATGAGCTGCCTTCCAGTCATGAGCTGCCCTCCAGTCATGAGCTGCCTTCCAGTCATGAGCTGCCCTCCAGTCATGAGCTGCCCTCCAGTCATGAGCTGCCCTCCAGTCATGAGCTGCCCTCCAGTCATGAGCTGCCTTCCAGTCATGAGCTGCCTTCCAGTCATGAGCTGCCTTCCAGTCATGAGCTGCCTTCCAGTCATGAACTGCCTTCCAGTCATGAGCTGCCTTCCAGTCATGAGCTGCCCTACAATCATGAGCTGCCCTACAGTCATGAGCTGCCACTCAGTCCGGAGCTGCCACTCAGTCCGGAGCTGCCACTCAGTCCGGAGCTGCCATTCAGTCCGGAGCTGCCATTCAGTCCGGAGCTGCCATTAGTCCAGAGCTGCCTCTCTGTCCGGAGTTGCCCCTCTGTCCTGAGCTACCTCTCTGTCCTGAGCTACCTCTCTGTCCTGAGCTACCTCTCTGTCCTGAGCTACCTCCTAAATCATGTGGGGGCCTTGGGGAGGATTCTTAGGCCGAGGTCGTGGGCGAGGGTCGCCACTCAAACGACCCTAAGGAGGGGGACAAAGACAGAGGTGGAGTGGTATCCTCGTCCTGCGCCGGAGCCGCCACCGCGGACAGATGCCCACCCAGGCCCTTCTCTTGAGTTTTAGGGGTGCGTTCGGAGTCCGCACCTCAGGAGGGGGGTACTGTAACGTCCTGACCAGAGTTGGTGGTTGTGGTTGTTTCCTGTCTTTGTGTTTTGTCTGCACCAGCTAGGACTGTGACGGTTAGTTTGTTTTGTCATTTTGTATAGTGTCTTGTTTTGTGTTTATTAAATCATGGAAAATTACCACGCTGCACATTGGTCTTCAGATCCTTCTCGTCTCTCCTCGTCTGAGGAGGAGGACGACATAGACTGCCGTTGCAGTTTTACAGCGAAAACACAATATATATTACTATTAGCTCACCACAATAGCCAAACACACAACGTCATTTATTCACCGCCAAGGTAGCTTTCACAAAACCCAGAAATAGAGATAAAATTAATCACTAACCTTGAACAACTTCATCAGATGACAGTCTTATAACATCATGTTATACAATACATATATGTTTTGCTCGAAAATGTGCATATTTAGAGGTACAAATCCTGGTTTTACATTGTGAATACGTAGCCACAATACGCCAAAATGTCCGGAGATATTTTGGACAGTCACCTAATCTAACCAAAGAACTCATCATAAACTTTACTAAAAAATACATGTTGTACAGCAAATGAAGATACACTGGTTCTTAATGCAACCGCTGTGTTAGATTTTTAAAAATAACTTTAGTACAACATACAGCATGCAGTATTGTGAGACAGCGCTCACATATTCTCCGCCTTGTTGGAGCCAACATTTACCACAAAAATAGGAAATAACATCATAAATATTCTCTTACCTTTGTTGATCTTCCATCAGAATGTTGTGCAAGGAGTCCTAGTTCCAGAATAAATCGTTGTTTGGTTTTAGAATGTCCAATTCTTCTGTCGAATTAGCAACTTTGGCTAGCATTGTGGCGCGAATATGCCCATCAACTCTTGGCGCCTGGAACGAAAAATTCCAAAAGTCCCAATAAACGTCGAATAAACTGGTCAAACTCGGTTGAAAAATCCTACTTTATGATGTTTTTCTCATATGTATCCAATAAAATCAGAGCCGGAGCTTTTCGTCGTGTATACGTAACGCATTTCAAAAGACGATGTGGATTTCCCCTGTGCGCCGTTGAAAACTGACAAAAGAGCGGACCTGTCACTCCAAAAGCTCTTATTCGGCCTCACATCAAACTAGACACCCCATTTCACCTTCTACTGCCTGTTGACATCTAGTGGAAGGCGTATGAAGTGCATACAGATCCATAAATAAAAGCCAGTTGAATAGGCAGGCCCTGACACAGAGCCACATTTTCAGAATTTTCACTTCCTATATGGAAGTTTGCTGCCAAATGAGTTCTGTTTTACTCACAGATATAATTCAAACAGTTTTAGAAACTTCAGAGTGTTTTCTATCCAATAGTAATAATAATATGCATATTGTATGATCTAGAACAGAGTACGAGGCCGTTTAATTTGTGCACGATTTTTTCCAAAGTGAAAACAGCGCCCCCCTATTTAGAAGAAGTTAACCTGTCTAGCCCCGGGGTTCCGCTAGCGGAACCCCCCCCACATTCCACTGGAAAGGCAGCACGCGAAATTCAAAAAATATTTTTTTGAAATTTTTAACTTTCACACATTAAAACGAGCCTCTACCCCGGATCCGGGAGCACCCCCCCCCCCCCCCCCCCCCACACACTGATTAGCATCGCTAGCATAGCGTCACAATTAAATAGTAGCATCTAAATATCATTAAATCACAAGTCCAAGACACCAGATGAAAGATACAGATCTTGTGAATAAAGCCACCATTTCAGATTTTTAAAATGTTTTACATGGAAGACACAATATGTAAATCTATTAGCTAAACACGTTAGCAAAAGACACAATTTTTTTACTCCAACAGTTTTTTCCTGCGTCAGTAGCTATCACTAATTCGACTAAATAAAAATATATATAGCCACTAACCAAGAAACAACTTCATAAGATGACAGTCTGATAACATATTTATGGTATAGCATAGTTTTTTTTTGAAAAATGTGCATTTTTCAGGTATAAATCACAGTTCTACATTGCAGCTGCAATCTGAAATAGTGCCGACGCAGCCAGAACAATTACAGAGACCAACGTCATATAACTAATTACTCATCTTAAAACATTTCAGAAAAATACACAGCGTACAGATATTGAAAGCCCAACATCTGGTGAATCCAAACAATATTTCAGATTTATTAAATGTTTTATAGCGAAAACAAAATGTAGCGCTAAATTAGCATAGCTACGCCAGGCAGAACTAGCTGGGCGCCCACGACCAGTTCACATGCACGACAGATATATGAAATAACATCGTAAATTGGGTCTTACTATTGCTGATCTTTCATCAGAATGTTGATCAAGGTGTCCTTTGTCCAGATGAATCCTTGTTTCGATTCAGAATGGCAACTTTCCCACTTCATTTAGCATTGGTACTGGTCGAGTGGCACGGATCTCTCAAACGAAAATAAAATCAGAGAACGGAACACCGCAAAACTCCCGAAAAAATTCAAATAATCTGATTCAACTATATTGAAAAAACATACATTACGATGATATGGTCACGTGTATCAAACAAAATTCGAGACGGAGATAGTTTTCATCCGTAACGGCAGCAAAACAGTAGACAATCGCACCTCCAAGTCGCGCGATTCAGAGAACCGGAAGTTGTCGGTCACGCCAAAGAAATAGGTCTTATTTCACGTCAGAACAAGATAAACAAAAAAATTCTCCTCTGACGTCCTCTTGACACCCAGAGGAAGGCGAATGAAGTGTGTTTCGGGTCATAGGTGGCGTGACCATATATAGGCAGAGCGTTGAAGCGAGCATAGACATCTTGCATTCTACTTCTTGGTCAGGGAAAGTGCTGTCAAATGACTTGTGTTTCTCTCAGAGACAAAATTGAAACGGTTTTGGAAACTAGAGATTGTTTTCTATCCAATGGTATTAATTATATGCATATAGTAAGAGCAATAATTGAATAAGAGGCAGTTTAATCTGTAGAGCAAATTATGCTAATGCGAAAACAGCACCCCCTGTATTCTCAAGAAGTTAACAAGTCCAATACAGCAAATGAAAGATAAACATCTTGTGAATCCAGCCAAAATGTCCGATTTTTTAAATGTTTTACAGCGAAAACACCACGTATATTTATGTTAGCTCACCACCAAATACAAAAAAGCACAGACATTTCTTTCACAGCACAGGTAGCTTGCACAAAACCCCCAAATAGAGATAGAATTAGTCACTAACCAAGAAACAACTTCATCAGATGACAGTCTTATAACATGTTATACAATAAATCTATGTTTTGTTCGAAAAATGTGCATATTTCAGGTATAAATCATAGTTTTACATTGCAGTTACAATCACAAATAGCACCGAAGCAGCAAGAATAACTACAGAGAGCAACGTGAAATACCTAAATACTCATCATAAAACATTTATGAAAAATACATGGTGTACAGCAAATGAAAGATAAACATCTTGTGAATCCAGCCAATATTTCAGATTGTTTAAGTGTTTTACAGCGAAAACACAATATAGCATTATATTAGCTTACCACAATAGCCAACCACACAACCGCATTCATTCACCGCAAAGGTAGCGATCGCAAAAAAACAGCAAAAGATATAAAATTATTCACTAACCTTGACAAACTTCATCAGATGACAGTCCAATAACATCATTTTACACAATACATATATGTTTTGTTCGAAAATGTGCATATTTAGCGGTACAAATCGTGGTTTTACAATGTGAATACGTAGCCAAACTGCACAAAATTATCCGGATATATTTCTGACACTCACCTAATCTAATCAAAGAACTCATCATAAACTTTACTAAAAAATACATGTTGTACAGCAAATGAAAGATACACTAGTTCTTAATGCAATCGCCGTGTTAGAATTCTATAAATAACTTTAGTACGACATACAGCTTACTTTATAGCAAGACAGCGCCTGCAATGAGGGTGGAAAATAGTAGTAAACATTTTCGACAGAAATACGAAATAACATCATAAATGGTTCCTACTTTTGCTGAGCTTCCATCAGAATGTTGTACAAGGAGTCCTTTGTCCAGAATAATTGTTGTTTGGTGTTAGAATGTCCTCTTCTCCTGTCGAATTAGCAACCAAAGCTAGCCAAGTGGCGCGAAGTTGTCCTTCTTCACCAGACGCAGAGAACGGAAAACGCCAAAACTCCCGATAAACGTTCAATAATCTGATAAAACTATATTGAAAAAACATACTTTACGATGATATTATCACATGTATCAAATAAAATCAAAGCCGGAGATATTAGCCGTCTATACCAAAAGCTTTTCAGAAGGCAATCCAGGGTTCCTTCCCGCGCCTTGCTGAACAAAGGAAATTTGGGGTCACGTCATTCCAAGAGCTCTTGTTCGACCTCAGATCAAGCTAGACACCCCATTCCACCTCCCACTGCCTGTTGACATCTAGTGGAAGGCGTATGAAGTGCATGTATATCCATAGATTTCAAGCAAATGAATAGGAAGGCCCTGGAACAGAGCCTCGATTTCAGATTTTTCACTTCCTGACAGGAAGTTTGCTGCAAAATTAGTTCTGTTTTACTCACAGATATAATTCAAACGGTTTTAGAAACTTGAGAGTGTTTTCTATCCAATAGTAATAATAATATGCATATTGTACGATCTAGAATAGAGTACGAGGCCGTTTAAATTGGGCACGATTTTTTCCCAAAGTGAAAATAGCGCCCCCTATCCCAAAGAAGTTTTAAGCTACAGTAGACTTCAGAACATTCCCCATAACAAATAAGCTACAGTAGAGGTCAGAACATTTGTCATACCAATTAAGCCTCAGTAGAGGTCTGAACATTCCCCATACACATTAATCTACCGTAGAGGTCAGAACATTCCCCATACCCATGAAGCTACAGTAGAGGTCAGAATATACCCAATACCTATTAAGCTACCGTAGGGATCAGAACATTCCCCATACCCATGAAGCTACAGTAGAGGTCAGAACATTCCCAATTCCCTTGAAGCTACAGTAGAGTTCAGAACATTCCTCATGTCCATTAAGCTACAGTACAGGTCAGAACATTCTCCATACCTATTACGCAACGGTAGAGGTCAGAACATTCCCCATACCATTTCAGCTACTGTTGAGGTCAGAACATTCCCCATACCCATGAAGCTACAGTAGAGGTCAGAACATTCCCCATACCAATTAAGCTACAGTAGAGGTCAAAACATTCCCCATACCAATTAAGCTACTGTAGAGGTCAGAACATTCCCCATACCCTTGAAGCTACAGTAGACCTCTACTGTAGCTTCATGGGTATGGGGAATGTTCTGACTTCTACTGTAGCTTAATTTGTATGGTGAATGTTCTGACCTCTACTGTAGCTTAATGTGTATGGAGAATGTTCTGACCTCTACTGTAGCTTAATTTGAATGGGGAATGTTCTGACCTCTACTGTAGCTTAATGTGTATGGAGAATATTCTGACCTCTACTGTAGCTTTGTGGGTATGGGGAATGTTCTGACCTCTACTGTAGCTTCGTGGGTATGGGGAATGTTCTGACCTCTACTGTAGCTTCATGGGTATTGGGAATGTTCTGACCTCTACTGTAGCTTCGTGGGTATGGGGAATGTTCTGACCTCTACTGTAGCTTAATTTGAATGGGGAATGTTCTGACCTCTACTGTAGCTTAATGGGTATGGGGAATTTTCTGACCTCTACTGTAGCTTAATTTGTATGGGGAATGTTCTGACCTCTACTGTAGCTTCATCGGTTTTCGGAATGTTCTGACCTGTACTGTAGCTTAATGAACATGGGGAATGTTCTGACCTCTACTGTAGCTTCAAGTGAGTTGGGAATGTTCTGACTTCTACTGTAGCTTAATTGGTATGTGGAATATTCTGACCTCTACTGTAGCTTCATGGATATGGGGAATGTTCTGACCTCTACTGTAGCTTAATAAGTATGGGGTATATTCTGACCTCTACTGTAGCTTCATGGGTATGGGGAATGTTCTGACCTCTACTGTAGCTTAATGGCATGGGGAATATTCTGACCTCTACTGTAGCTTCATGGGTATGGGGAATGTTCTGACCTCTACATTTAACATTTAAGTCATTTAGCAGACGCTCTTATCCAGAGCGACTTACAAATTGGTGCATTCACCTTATGATATCTACTGTAGCTTAATAGGTATGGGGTATATTCTGACCTCTACTGTAGCTTCTTGGGTATGGGGAATGTTCTGACCTCTACTGTAGCTTAATTGGCATGGGGAATATTCTGACCTCTACTGTAGCTTAATTGGTATTGGGAATGTTAGTTTGGCAGCCCCCCGCACCTCTCTAAACCTCTATATTTATGTGCATCTTTAGGAGGGGTCGGGTTAAAAGCAGAATTTAAATTTCAGTTGGACCTTGTTTGCAATTGACCAATACAATTATTTGAATCTTAATCTTAGGGGTGTTAGGTTGCCCATAGGGTCTCATGACAGCAGTATATCTTTGTGTATATGATTGTGGCTTCACAAATGTGTTTATATTAAGACTCAAGAAGTCCAATGAAAAGGAAACTCAGTGAGATTTGAGCTACTAACTTCAAACGTCAGCGGTTTGTTTGGTCACTTGTCATTTTGCATTGTCCATTCTGCTATTAGCAAACGACTCCTTCAGCCCAAATAAGTTTTTTGCGATGGTAGGATTGTCCAAGAAGTCTCCCCCTGAGATTGAGAAGATCTTCATGATCCTGGACCAGGACAAGAGTGGCTACATCGAACCGGACGCGCTACAGTTGAGTCTTAATATAACATACTTGAACCCATGATCAAAACAGCAGCTGATACTAAGCAGATATCACACCAATAATTATTTCTCTTTAATTTCTCAACAATTGTTGCCTAATACAAGTACTTCTGTGTGTGTGTGTGTGTGTGTGTGTGTGTGTGTGTGTGTGTGTGTGTGTGTGTGTGTGTGTGTGTGTGTGTGTGTGTGTGTGTGTGTGTGTGTGTGTGTGTGTGTGTGTGTGTGTGTGTGTGTGTGTGTGTGTGTGTGTGTGTGTGTGTGTGTGTGTGTGTTAGGCTTTTCCTCCAGAACTTCTCCAAGGGGGCTCGTCCCCTGACAGCAGCTGAGACCAGTGCCTTCCTCCTGGCTGGGGACCAGGACGGGGATGGAAAGATAGGCTGGGATGGTAGAGCTAGTAGGCAACGAGGGCCGGGGCCAGAGTTAACATTTATGATTCTTGTGTCAGTTTAAGGATCACTGGATCAGAAACTTAGTTTTGAATGTGGTTGGAAAGTAATTCAATCTCTACATTCTGCATATGAGCACATTTAATGAGTTAATGAGCACATTTCATTTTTGGTTTGTTTGTGTCTCTCTATCAGAGTTCTCCAACCTTGTTATGTCTTCATAAAGAGATAAAGAGGAGGAAGATATGTATTTTGACAATTTGAAGACCAGCTGTACATGGTCTGTGTGAATCTGCTCAGTGCCTTCTTGGGTTGGTCCAGTCTCTGTTTATCAGTACTAGTAGTATAATCTGAGGTAGTTTTGACGAAGGAAAATATGATATTGTAAACCAACACAAATAAACAGTCTTTGGCTTAACCCTTGCCTTGCCTGCAGCTGTCTTTCTCTGATGGAAAGTATATACATATACTGTATCTGGGTTTGACAATAACTAATATAGCACCTGTCTTCATATGACACTATGTGATGTATCCTAGCCATGTCATTGACAGGCTGGGCCTTGCATGAACATGAGCATGTGTCCCAGGGTAAGGAGTCAAGTCAACAAATGTCTATATTCCTCTCCTGTGTATCCAACTGCAGTAGATCATCCAAACCAAGTCATTTCCTCCTCATGATTATATGAAGGGCAGACGAGGGATTAAGTTTCTTGCTATAAACTGATAACTTTGGAACCTTTCAACTGTCAAGAAGATTATGTATATGTTTCTATCAACAACAACAGCAACTTTTACATTTTTTAAATGAGACTGTGCTGGTATGGAGGTGATTTATATTGTTTACAAGTATGACAAGCACAATATCGTCTAGCATAAGAATGATGAATATATGCAAAATAATGATCAAGTATAAAATCGAGGCCCATGAATATAGCAATTTGCAGCAAACAGAGACATTAGTGTCCATAATGGTTAATACTATAATGTACACTAGCTTAAAACAGTTACATTTGTATATAAATCATATAAAACTAAATGATCTGATTTGACATATACTAAATGGTTCATAACTGGTTTATGATGTAAGACTTGTTCTATACATTCAGAAACTCACTGAGGTTGCAGATAAGGGGTCATATTACAAAAACAATATGCATTGCAGTCATTTTACCTCCAACATGCAGCTGAATGAGTAGATGAGCTTGCGCCCAAAAATGCACGCCTTGCGTTTCACCAAGGACTGCATGCATATCCTTAGTTGAAAGGATAAAAATAGCACAATTTGACTACTAGACACATTTTTCCAAAACTAACCCTAAGCATATGGTGTGCGTTACACCTTGAAGGGCGAGAGTATATAATGTGAGAGCTAAAGGAGAATTGCTTCATCCGGCCCTACACTGAGATACAGCAGCCTCCTCGCCACTAATCCACTAATCTTCCAAAGGTGAGTTCCCTCAATCGGACTGATGTTCTAATTTACTGACCACCAATGGTTTTCAACATCAACAACATGCAAAGATTTTTATTTACAACCTCCATGGAATACATTCAATAAAAATGAAGAGAGAAACGTTTCTATCTGGAATGTGTTTGGAGTTGGAGTTTAAAAAAATAAAAAAATATGGGACTTCAAGTGTTTACCTGAGAGATGGAGATGGAGGACTTATGCCATGGTTTTGGCTCACGAGGAATGTCAGTTCGAGGACCACTCTGAAAAAGACTTACTGTCACTGGCAGACATGTCTTACTCAATCTTTCTTTCTTAACCAATGCTTGTTCTCCATCTAAATTTCCATGGCTGGACTTTCATGACAGTGAAAGTCCTATGTGAATCTTTGTGTGTGAATGGTTGAGAGACAGAATAGAAACAGGTCTAGCAGAGCTAAAGGTCATGGGTCACAGCATACTACTGTATGGGTGCTGGCCTACTGTAGTGTCTTGCATTGGGGCACTCTGCCTTTGAGCACAGAGGAGCTAAGTTTGGAATGTAAACTTGTAGGATACAGATAAAACAGAACCAATGCTATTTCTTATCCATTTAAATCCATGAATGAACTAAATAATTAGTTAATTAATTAAAGAACATTTGAGAAAAGGTCTATCTACATATATCTATAAGCCTAAGACAGTTTTCTTGACAATAGTTGTGGTTATCAGTCAAAAGATAGTCTATGTATTTACTGTTAAATATTTATGTTCAGGACTTTGAAAGTGTTTCTCTCGCTCTCTTCTCTCTTCTATCACTTTCTCTCTCTCCATTTCTCAGAATCTAAAAATGGCTTTCAAGGGAATGCTTAAGGATGAGGATATCGCTGCTGCCCTCAAGCATTGTGCAGGTGTGCTACACTTAATTGATTTATGACGATCAATGTCAGTGAAAGTGGAAGGGGCCATATTGACCAGGTTTAATCATCCATGAGCAGGTTGTGATGTTGAAATGACCACTGTGTTTATCCCTCACAGCTGCTGAGTCCTTCAACCACAAAGAGTTCTTCGCCAAGGTTGGCCTGGCCGGCAAGTCTGCTGAGGATTTGAAGAAAGCCTTCTACTTCGTTGACCAGGACAAGAGTGGCTTCATTGAGGAGGATGAGCTCAAGTAAGTCTCATGTTGATTCAGTTGCCAAAGGCTACCTTACTGTCCAGTACAATGCAACACTACCCTTGAAACTGAAATTAATACCAGTGCATATCTTGACTATTCCTTGCTCTCTACCCACCAAGTCTCATATTCATTTGATTGCATAGGGGTAACATAAACACACCCTTCAACTGAAATATACACCAGTAACCTACATATTTGGGCTATTCCCTTCTGACTATTCTGAGGCCAGAAATGTAAATCTTTCCAACTAAAATAGATCCATGGGTCAATTCGAGGGTCGAATGCATTTTTATTCAACGAATGAATTCAAAAGTCATGAATTCACATGGGAAAATAGCACACAATTTTCAAAAAATGCTTCCTCCCTCTCTCCTCCCTCTCTTCCTCCCTATCTCCTCCCTCCTGCTCTCCCTCCCTTCCTCCCCCTCCCTCCCTCTGGCTCTCCCTTCCTCCCTCCTTCTCTCCCTCCCTCTCTCGCTCCCTCTCTCCCTCCCTCTCTCGCTCCCTCTCTTCCACCCTCCTCCTCTTTCTCCAGGCTGTTCCTCCAGACCTTCTCTGCTGGTGCCAGAGCTCTGACAGATAAAGAGACCAAGGCCTTCCTTGCAGCAGGAGATGTTGATGGTGATGGCATGATCGGAGTAGATGGTAAACAAATCGCTTTTACACATTTCAATTAAACTATCAAACTAGCAACTATGTACTTTACCCTATTCAGTTGGCCAAGTAACTGTAACAAGTAACTAGGCCTCCCTAGTGGCACAGCGGTCTAAGGGTTCAATCCCAGGCTGTGTCACAGCTGGCTGTGACTGGGAGACGCATGAGGTGGCGCAATTGACCCAGAGTTGTCTGGGTTAGGAGAGGGTTGGGCCGGTCGGGATGACCTTGTCCCATCGCACTCTAGCGACTCCTTGTGGCAGGCCAGTCACATGCACACTGACTTCGGTAGCCAGCTGTACAGTGTTTCCTCAGACACATTGCGGAGGGCTTCCGGGTTAAAGCGAGCATTGTGACTTGGCAGGGTCGTGTTTCGGGGATGCATGGCTCTCTACCTTCCCCTCTCCTGAGTCATTATGGGAATTGCAGTAATGGGACAAGACTGTAACTACCAATTGGATATAAAAGTACCCCTAAAAATAACAACTACTTTTAGTAACGTGTAACTACTTTTAGTTACACATAACTACTTTTAGATGCCAAAATGAGGATTTTATGAGGTGCATTTTTTAAAAGATCTCATCAAGACTGCCACTGCAATAACTGTTGTTGTTTCCTCCTTGTTTCCACAGAGTTCGTCACCTTGGTGAACGCATAAGTCATCTATCATTGGCTTGGTTATCAGAGAACCACAAATCTGCTGTTGAGGTTTTGTCCTGGCCCGCTGCCTGTCACATACTGCATCTTTTTTATATTCATTTTATTTATGAATGTCGCACAGACTGTTTTGACTGTAACCCCACACCCCCAAAGCGTGTTGACTGTTATGTTTTTTAAATATGTCTTATGTTCGCATTCAGCCGGTGTGCAAAGTTTTACCACCATGCTTTTGCACTTTTTGAAAATTGAAATAAATTCACATTTGGATTAGCACCGACTTTTGTTATTAATCGAACATTGAGTGTCACAACTGAGGAAGTCCTTCAAAAAACTAAAGAATGTTTATTTATAATATTAGAGTATATAGGACTGATTCAGCACTAGCTACTCCGGGATTCCCACCTGGCATTACTCCCTGGAGTACTGAGAAGTAACTGTATATAGTGAACAATGCAATACATCATGTGACCACAGGTTCACATAAAGTTCAAACAAGATCCACCTTCTGGCACTGCATATAGGAGACAGATATATGTTCAGCTATGGCACACCTATAGCTGGTTCAGAAAGACGCAGCCGCTGTCAGGACCTCTTGGAGCCAGCTCTTTAGGGGGCTGGCCAGCTAGAGGATCTCTGTTCAGTTAGAGCCAGCACATTCCAAAGGGCCCCGGCCAGCACCCGGCTAGGGTTTCAGAACTCCCAAGTTACACCATTTTTGTCAATGAGGCACATTTATGAATACGTTTCTCTCTCTCAGATATCAGACTGAGAGAATGTCATACTCGGTGACATAGAATAAGGCCATTTCTATTTATGAAGAAAGGGAAGGAGAAGTGAACAAATTGCACTCTGAACATTTACTTGGAGATATTTGTTTCCAGCTAGAATGTACATTAACTGTATTTAATTATTTTTACATACTAATTGATGACAAGGTGGAATTTAGTCCAAGGATCACCTCTAAGTGGAGTTTGGAATGTCAGAATGTCAGAATGTTAGAATGTCCCACATCAGCTTGGATTCAGTCCTAGTTTCAACCAATAACGAGTTGTCCATTGTTCTGACATTTTACAACAACACTCATATTAAATTATGGCAGGAATGGATACAAAGACATCATCTGAGGGAGAATAGTTAAGGGGGGAACACTTTTATCTTATTTGTGTCAAAATGTATTCCTCTACCTGTCTGTGGGTCAAGGTCAGGGGTTAGGGGTCAGGTATTACTGGTATTACTATGTAATTACCATTTCCCATGTAATTCTCTGCCTGGTAAATTATGTACCATAAAATATTAACTGATGATGTTTCCAGTGCTAGATTTATTAAAAGGGTTTGGATAGTCTCTACACAACCATAGAAATAGAATGGTAACAAACTGATTTCCAAAGTTTATCCAGCTGGCTGTGAAATGCCTTCACACAAAAGCAATAGGAAAAACTCAAGAGTGCCACCTGCTGCAGTATAAAACCCATTAGAAACATCCAACGTGGCACCCTATTCCCAATATGGTGCACTATTTTTGACAAGGGACCATAGGGAAAAGGGTGCCATTTGGGACGCAGTAACATTCATCTGATCACACACGTATGTATACTTGTATGTGGACCAACTGGCAAGTGTCTGCACTGACATTTTCAACCGCTCCCTGACCGAGTCTGTAACACCTACATGTTTCAAGCAGACTACCATAGTCCCTGTGCCCAAGGAAACGGAGGTAACCTGCCTAATTTATCACTGCCCTGTAGCACTCACGTCCGTAGCCATGAAGTGCTTTGAAAGGCTGGTCATGGCTCACATCAACTGCATCATCCCGGAAAACCTAGACCCACTCCAATTCGCATACCGCCCTAACAGATCCACTGATGACGCAATCTCAATTGCACCCCACAATGCCCTTTCCCACCTGTACAAAAGGAACACCTACGTGAGAATGCTGTTCATTGACTACAGCTCAGTGTTCAACACCATAGTGCTCACAAAGCTCATCACTAAGCTAAGGAACCTGGGACTAAACACCTCCCTCTGCAACTGGATCCTGGACTTCCTGACGGGCCGCCCCCAGGTGGTAAGGGTTGGCAACAACACGTCAGCGACGCTGATCCTCAACACTGGGGCCCCTCAGTCCCCTCCTGTACTCCCCGTGTCATCCACGACTGTGTGGCCAATCACAACTCCAACACCATCATTAAGTTTGCTGACGACACAACAGTGGTAGGCCTGATTACCGACAACGATGAGACAGCTTATAGGGAGGAGGTCAGAGACCTGGCAGTATGGTGCCAGGACAACAACCTCACCCTCAATGTGAGCTGATCCTGGACTACAGGAAAAAACGGACCAAACAGGCCCCCATTAACATTGACGGGGCTGTAGTGGAGCTGCTCGAGAGTTTCAAGTTCCTTGAGGTCACATCACCAACGAACTATCATTGTCCAAACACACCAAGACAGTCATGGAGAGGGCACGACAACACATTTTCCCCCTCAGGAGACTGAAAAGATTTGGCATGGGTCTCCAGATCCTCAAAAAGTTATTCAGCTGCACCATTGAGAGCATCCTGACCGGTTGCACCACCGCCTGGTATGGCAACTGCTCGGCATTTGACTGGAAGGCGCTACAGAGGGTAGTGCGTACGGCCCAGTACATCACTAAGCTTCCTAACATTTTTTCCGCCAGGACCTATATACTAGTTGGTGTCAGAGGAAGGCCCAAAAAATTGTCAAAGACTCCAGTCACCCAAGTCATATAATGTTCTCTTTGCTACCGCACGGCAAGTGGTACTGGACCAAAATGCTCCTTAATAGCCTCTACCCCCAAGCCATAAGACTGCTGAACAATTAATCAAATGTCCACCCAGATTACTTACATTGACCCCCCCCCCCCCCTTGTTTTTGCACTGCTGCTACTCGCTGTATATTATTACCTCGACTAACCTGTGCCCCCACACATTGACCAGTACCCCCGTATATAGCCTCATTATTATTATGACATTTTCTTGTGTTACTTTTAGATTTGTTTTGTTTTCACGTTAGTTAGTTTATTAAATATTTTCTAACTCTAGTTCTTGAACTGCATTGTTGGTTAAGGGCTTGTAAGTAAGCATTTCACGGTAAGGTCAATGTGATTTGATTGATTTGATTTGTATTGTATTTGGTCAATTGTTTGCGTGCAGGGCTCCCTTGTGAAAGAGACCCTGGTCTCAATGGGACTCCCTGTTAAAATAAAGGTCAAATAATACAAATTAGAATTTAAAAAATCTTTATGACGGAGTTACAATCACACTGAGGAAAAGCAATCACATTCCTTAGCAAAGAGGTCCCCAATCAACATGTTGAACTGCCCAGGAGGGAACAGTACATCCAACTGTAGGGAAAGATGTGTGACATGCTATTGAACAGATTAATGATTCCATAAGTTATTAGGCCCTAATTAGAGCTCTATGAATTCATATTTTTCATGTGGTCTGGTATAATTTTGTATTTTTTACAAAATGTGCAAATATTATATAACAATTACAAACAAACAAAGAAGATCATATGATAGATAAAACAACCTATAAAATGTAATGTGACATTTTGGGTTAGATTTTGAATTATGTTGTTATGTTGCCTGAGTTTTTTGCTTTTATTTTCCTCATATATAATTTCAATTGTGTCAGCAGCACTTGGTGATTTACACACTAGTTAAAAGTCCAAGGAAGCCGTTTTTATCTCAATATCAAATTACTTCTGGGTAACAATTAATTACTTTACAGTGATTGTTTTCAATTTAAATGGTCAAAAATAAACAAAAATAGATTCATAGCAAGAGCCATTTCTCAAGCAAGAATTTTGCTAGGACTGTCTGGGAGTGGCCTGAGTGGGGAGGGGAAATTTGAAAACTAGCTGTTATTGGCAGAGAGCTTTGGAACTGTCTTTGTTATTAGTCTACTAACTAATTTATCGTCTGGTGATGTCCCCAGCCATTCCAAAACCCCATCCCAAAACAGTCACATTTCAGACAGTCTTTTCAAACAGCTCTTACACTAAAACTGCATTATCATAATTTTCACAATTTCATAGTATTATTCCAACCTTAAAGTGTGGAAATATATATAAAACACAGGAAATCACATTTTTGACTGCAATGGGCCTTTAAATGGTGTTTTAAAATTATTAACATAAAAGACACATCAACACTACTATAATTAGCCATTCAAGTAATTCAAGTGTCTTTGTTTCCTTCTGCAACTTAATACAGCACTCTACACCTACAGCAATAGATCATACACTCTACTTTGTTCGACACTTAGGCTACATTAGCAACCACTCATTACAGACATTTTGCACATGCCAATAACTCATTAGAGCAACTCAGTTGTATATTAGACCTTTGAACTGTTAAACTAAGTGGATATTGATGCATTTTGTAAAACAGACAGTAAAACATCAATAAAAACCCAAGTAAGCGTTTCACTGTTAGGGCTTTTTTCAATGTGGTAAGCTGAAGCGATATAAATGTAAAGGTCATTTCAGATTGAGTCGATATATGCATCGTTTACCGAGAATGCGGTCTTTGCTAAAGCAGAAACATTGTCTTTAAATTTCAATCACTCTGTAAAGCTGAACTTCCGTAATGTGGATGGAATAGAGCCCTGTCTACACCTGTTGTTTACAAAGCATGTGACAAATAACGTTTCATTTGAAATCTAAACATTTGAAAATATTTTTTAAATATCACAGTGACATTTGTGCACGTGCAGGTGCTCACTTGTGAACTTCGAAGCCAACAAAAGATTCAGACATCTGTGTGTAAAGTCTGGTTTTCAATAACTACAAATTCAATTTACCTCATCACATCATCTGTATGGCTTTTCACAGGATATAAATCTGCATCGGCTGCAAGTATACTTCATCCATAGCAGAAGTGTATATTATTAGCCTGATTTAATATTTAGCATACAAGTACCTTTTAAGCATCTTCATGTATGTATATATAAATAGAAAGGACCCCGACTACTGGACACATTTTCAACCAACTGCTTTGCATGCGGTGTCTATTACATTACGTCTCATGTTTCAGGTGAGTAGGGTATATAAGGTCGAAGGCTTAGGCAGGGGGGGCTTACACCAGTTGGCAGAATCATCTTTGCGAATCCACTCAAGCCTTAGAGCCAAACCTGAGGTGAGTCTGTTGCAGAGGGATAAATCTTAATCTTGTCAGGTCGACAACATCGTGCATGTATCTTCAACCCTTCGGCTTCACTACACCTTGCTATGGAACTGAACATGGAGGAAGCATCTACTATAAAGACTATCTCAATTAAATAAACTTTTTGCCTTTGGAATAATCAAGGAACCAAATGGAAGGACATCATACAACTAAATCCCTAGGCTACATCATTGGGATGATATACTTTATCATTCACTACCTGCAAGTCTGGGCTTTGGAATAGAAGACCTTCCATCCTGATGCTCTGCTGTGTGAACCTATCCTAACCAAAAGAACCTATCCTAACCAAAAGAACCTATCCTAACCAAAAGAACCAAAACTAACCAAAAGAACCAAAACTAATCAAAAGAACCTATCCTAACCAAAAGAACCAAAACTAACCAAAAGAACCAAAACTAATCAAAAGAACCTATCCTAACCAAAAGAACCTATCCTAACCAAAAGAACCTATCCTAACCAAAAGAACCAAAACTAACCAAAAGAACCTATCCTAACCAAAAGAACCTATCCTAACCAAAAGAACCTATCCTAACCAAAAGAACCAAAACTAACCAAAAGAACCAAAACTAATCAAAAGAACCTATCCTAACCAAAAGAACCAAAACTAACCAAAAGAACCAAAACTAATCAAAAGAACCTATCCTAACCAAAAGAACCAAAACTAATCAAAAGAACCTGTCCTAACCTATCCTAACCAAAAGAACCAAAACTAACCAAAAGAACCAAAACTAATCAAAAGAACCTATCCTAACCAAAAGAACCAAAACTAATCAAAAGAACCTGTCCTAACCTATCCTAACCAAAAGAACCAAAACTAATCAAAATAATTTGTCCTAATCAAAAGAACCAAAACTAATCAAAAGAACCTGTCCTAACCTATCCTAACCAAAAGAACCAAAACTAATCAAAAGAACATGTCCTAACCTATCCTAACCAAAATAACCAAAACTAACCAAAATAATATAACTTTATTTTCAGATGTTAATAACATAACAATAACTATGTTATTACCACTTATATTATTAGGAAACGCAATTGTTTAATATGGGTTGAGAGGTTCAATCTTCCAAATATCCAACTTGGATAAAGGACAAAGTTTCAGCATAATGAAATCCGTAGTTTCAGTTGCTATACAGAAGCAGGTGAAGAACAGACTAACATTTGCTTTGCTGTAACTGATCTTCTCTGCTTTCTCCACAGCTAAACATGTCCTTCGCCGGTCTTAACGATGCTGATGTTGCTGCAGCCCTCGCTGCTTGCACAGGTACACCTCTTATAGATGCCTCAGTTCACTTTCACTCTCTTGTCTGTCTGTCTGTCTGTCTGTCTGTCTGTCTGTCTGTCTGTCTGTCTGTCTGTCTGTCTGTCTGTCTGTCTGTCTGTGTCTCTCTCTCTCTCTCTTTCTCTCTCTCTCTCTCTCTCTCTCTCTCTCTCTCTCTCTCTCTCTCTCTCTCTCTCTCTCTCTCTCTCTCTCATATTGTGTGTAAGCAGGCTTTTTTTTTTTTTTTTCTGTTTGTGGTTGATGATAAGATAGATGAGAGGGATATAGCACAGAAAAGAGTGACTGGAATATTGAACCGCTGCCTCCAGGAGAGTGTGGTCCAGTCTGGGGCAGCAGCTCTACCACTAGACTATTCCTGGGCAAGCAGGCACAGCCATGGCTCACCAGCATTGTTCAGTATAGTTGTAACTGTGAAATCCTCCTACAGCACTTTAATGGATACCTGATCTCCCCTCAGCTGCTGACTCCTTCAACCACAAAGCGTTCTTTGCCAAGGTTGGCCTGGCCAGCAAGTCCAACGATGACGTGAAGAAGGCCTTCTACGTCATTGACCAGGACAAGAGTGGCTTCATTGAGGAGGATGAGCTTAAGTAAGGACCCCTCTGATATTCCACTCATCCTCTAACACCTCTGATTCTGGTTTATATCTGCTCTCTCATGCCTCACCAGGCTCACAGCTCTGATGGTGTGCTGAAAGGGAGAGTTTGATCATGTTCCTGAGAGTGAATGGGGGCTTGACTGATTGTTTAGTGTGGGGGGACAAATACCTAACTTCAAACCTACCTCTCTGTATTTTTAGCTCTGCAAAATATGAGTGGAGAAGGAGAGCAGCAGGATAGTCTGTATTCACGGTCTTTGCTTATTGCCTGTATGCACTGTATCCATCCAGGCTGTTCCTGCAGAACTTCTCTGCTTCTGCCAGAGCCCTGACTGATGCTGAGACCAAGGCTTTCCTGGCTGATGGGGACAAGGATGGTGATGGCATGATTGGAGTTGATGGTGAGGAATATTCCTTTTGGAATTTTGGAGCATTCTTTCAACAACAAGACATGCATGTTCCTTGCAAGTCTTTGCAATCTCAGATGTAATTGAAAATGAACTGTTGAATAAGAAATTATTGAACCATTGATATACATTTTTGTGTTCACATTTCCAGAGTTTGCTGCCATGATCAAAGGATAAATAAAGACCCGACCAACACCTCTTGATCTTAAGGAACAACTTGACCCAAGACATCCCCCTTTTCATCTTAACACTTTTATACACGTGACTGTGACTGTCTGAGATGACACCCTATCCCATAGATAGTGCACTACCTTTTCCCATTGCCGATGGGCAAAAGTAGTGCACTACATAGTGAATAGGGTGTCATATCAGACATAGCCTGTGACTGTCTACCCATAGTGCATCTTTCTGTCCACTTTGAATGTAAATGTAGCATGGCTGTGTATCCGCTGTCCTCGTTAATTTGAGTTTTGCTTTACTGTCAAATCAATGGTGCACCTTTTGGGAAATGGACGTCGAACGATATAGAAGAGAATAAACGTTATTTTTCAAAATGGTGTCTCATCTTTTCTTTAGAGTTTGCTTGAATTTCAGTACCACTCCACATGCGAGTACCTATTTAGACAAGAGGGGAATTTTGTCATCACCTGACCCCCTTTAATAGAGATTTTCTCACAATACTGATCTGAACTGAACCAAGCTGTACTGAGCTGGCCTGGTTACGCATCCCCCATAGTTGCTCAAAAGGACAATGTGAAAAAAAATATCGAAACCAGCATAGTTTGGCTCAGTAGGATAGTGCGAAAAGGATATAAGCGGAGCATCCGCTATTTATCATCAAAATGATCACCAAATACAGTAGTAACTAAGGTGAGGAGTTGAGAGGTCAATGGTTGAACTGGAATAGTCACGTCATATAGTAGCTAACATTAAGTGGTTAGTCATGTATATTTCTGTCACTAAGACCTAAATCTAACTTTCAGTTATTTGAAAATGAAATAATCTCCAAAATATACAGTTGAAGTCGGAAGTTTACAAACTTAGGTTGAAATCATTAAAACTAGTTTTTCAACCACTCCACAAATTTCTTGTTAACAAACTATAGTTTTGGCAAGTCGGTTAGGACATCTACTTTGTGTGTAACAAGTAATTTTTCCAACAATTGTTTACAGACAGATTATTTCACTTATAATTCACTGTATCACAATTCCAGTGGGTCAGAAGTTTACATACACTAAGTTGACTCTCCCTTTAAACAGCTTGGAAAATTCCAGAAAATTATGTCATGGCTTTAGAAGTTTCTGATGAGCAAATTGACATAATTTGAGTACTTTGGTGAGAAAAGTGCAAATCAATCCCAGAACAACAGCAAAGGACCTTGTGAAGATGCTGGAGGAAACAGGTACAAAAGTATCTATATCCACAGTAAAACGAGTCCTATATCGACATAACCTGAAAGGCCGCTCAGCAAGGAAGAAGCCACTGCTCCAAAACTGCCATAAAAAAAGCCAGACTACGGTTTGCAACTGCACATTGGGACAAAGATCGTACTTTTTGGAGAAATGTCCTCTTGTCTGATGAAACAAAAATAGAACTGTTTAGCCATAACGACCATCGTTATGTTTGGAGGAAAAAGGGGGAAGCTTGCAAGCCAAAGAACACCATCCCAACTGTGAAGAACGGTGGTGGCAGCATCATGTTGTGGGGGTGTTTGCTGCAGGAGGGACTGGTGCCCTTCACAAAATAGATGGCATCATGAGGTAGGAAAATGATGTGGATATATTGAAGCAACATCTCAAGACATCAGTCAGGAAGTTAAAGCTTGGTCGCAAATGGGTCTTCCAAAATGAACCAAAGCATACTTCCAAAGTTGTGGCGAAATGGCTTAAGGACAACAAAGTCTATTATTAGAGTGGCCATCACAAAGCCCTGACCTCAATCCTATAGAAAATGTGTGAGCAGAACTGAAAAAGCATGTGCGAGCAAGGAGGCCTACAAATCTGACTCAGTTACACCAGCTCTGTCAGGAGGAATGGGCCAAAATTCACCCAAATTATTCCGTGAAGCTTGTGGAAGGCTACCTGAAACGTTTGACCCAAGTAAAACAATTTAAAGGCAATGCTACCAAATACTAATTGAGTGTATGTAAACTTCTGACCCACTGGGAATGTACTGAAAAAAATAAAAGCTGAAATAAATCATTCTCTCTACTATTATTCTGACATTTCACATTCTTAAAATAAAGTGGTGATCCTAACTGACTTAAGACAGAGAATTTTTACTTGGATTAAATGTCAGGAATTGTGAAAAACTGAGTTTAAATGTATTTGGCTTAGGTGTATGTAAACTTCCGACTTCAACTGTAGCTATTTTTAAAGCAAAACATAGTAAGTTCATTGCTGTTTCAGTTAAATCCACCAGAAAATACATATCAAATATTACAACAAATATTATGATTAAACTCAAATATACAAATTGATAAAAAAATATATATACTGTATATATTTTTTTAAAGGTATAATATTTGTAAATGATATCATAAATTGGACTGGTAGAATTATGTCACACATGCAGTTTACAAAAATATACAAAAATGCCTGCTATATTGAAAATTATAGCCAACTAATTGCAGCAGAACCGCAAAAATGGTAGAGGCAAGTGGAAGGGGGACATGGTAAGGAACTTGTCTGTCGGCCCTGCATTAAAGACCAAAATTGGTTAAAGAAAATTGTGCTAAATAAAAAAGTATACCAGTTTCATTTAAGGACAAAGGAATTGAAAGTTGTGCAATACAGGTTGCAAATTATTTTGTTACGTTACAGCTTTATTCTAAAATGGATTCAATTGTTTTATTTTTCTCATCAATCTACACACAATACCCCATAATGACAAAACAAAAATAGGTTTTAAGAAACGTTGACAAATGTAATTTTTTTTAAATGAAAATATCACATTTAAATAAGTATTCCGACCCTTTGCTCTGTACTTTGTTGAAGCACCTTTGGCAGTGATTACAACCTTGAGTCTTCTTGGGTATGATGCGACAAGCTTGGCACACTTGTATTTGGGGAGTTTCTGCTTCTCTTCTCTACATATCCTCTCACGCTCTGTCAGGTTGGATGGGGAGCATCTCTGCACAGCTATTTTCAGGTCTCTCCAGAGATGTTCGATCGGGTTCAAGTCCGAGCTCTGGCTGTGCCACTCAAGGACATACACTTAGGGTCATTGTCCTGTTGGAAGGTGAACCTTCGCCCCTGAGCGCTCTGGAGCTGGTTTTCATCAAGGATCTCTCTGAACTTTGCTCCGTTCACCTTTCCCTCGTGCTGACTATTCTCCCATTCCCTGCTGCTGAAAAACATACCCACAGCATGATGCTGCCTCCTAATGCTTCACCGTAGGAATGGTATCGGCCAAGTGATGAGCGATGCCTTTTTTCCTCCAGACATGAAGCTTGGCATTCAGGTCAAAGAGTTCAATCTTGGTTTCATCAGACCAGGGAATGTTGTTAATGTGACCCACATGACCACACAGCGAGGAAGAGCTGTGACTCACTGGTCTGGACAGGAAGCTATTTATTAAAGCAATATTCACTCAGGAATTGAGCGGACACATCGATTGGTCCTGTAAAATGTTTTTTCCCCTAGGGGGTTGAGACCTCTCATTGTTTGGATTTGAAAATCCAACAGTTGTATTGGAAGGGGCGGCGCTCGTGGGCTGTGTGTGGCTGTGCCTGTGGGTGTTTGAGTGAGAAAGACACACAGGAGAACCAACCAGTAAAACCACAGACCCCTTAATTATCAACACGTCGTACCGAAAACATAAAGATAAACTTTCCAGACTCTGAAGTCAGGAGGATTTCGAGTAAGGTGTCAGTCATTTGCAGGAAAAAGATTCAATCCTAACTAATTATCATCACATTGTGTATCAATACATCGTGCAGTGCTAGCTGCGTTACTACAGATCCTGGTTCAATACCGGGCTGTGTCGCAGCCAGCCGCGACCGGGAGACCCATGAGGTGACGTACAATTGGCCCAGCGTAGTCTGGGTTAAGGGAGGGTTTGGCTGGCCGGGATGTTCTTGTCCCATCGCGCTATAGCGACTCCTGTGGCGGGCCAGGGCATGCACGCTGACACGGTAGCCAGGTGTACGGTGTTTCCTCTGACACATTGGTGCGTCTGGCTTCCGGTTTAAGCATGCATTGTGTCAAGAAGCAGTGCGGCTTGGCGCGGCTGTGTGTACGGGAGTTGCAGCGATGGGGCAAGACTGTAACTACCAGTTGGATATGATGAAAAAGGGGGTAAAAATAAGTAAGTAAACATTACAAATAAATAAATCATATTAAAAAATATATATAAAAAAGATTGACTCCAATGTCCATAAACTAATTATCAACACATCGGACCCAAAACATAAAGACCAACTTTCCAGACTCTGAAGTCAGGAGGACTTTGAGTTAGGTGACAGCCAATTGCATGAAAAATATTACATCTAATGTCCATAAAATAATCCATTGTCATTGAGAGGTAAATTCTTACTTTTGTAGTGGCTAACTGAGTCTGGTGGGATTGCAAATGAAATGTTCATGCAGACGCTATCTTTGGTTGGACTTTTTTCCCATTTATTAGCAGCAAAATTCAAAAACAGGCAGATGTAATCAGTAGGTTCTCCATACCTGTGCCAAAGATGGTGGATTTGAAAGATAATGCCAAAAGGCCTTTTACCATTGGATAAAAAAAAATCACAGTTCCGGTCTACTAAGGGGGTGGCTCTCCCATACGCACCAATGCGATAGCAGCTGGGTCTGGTCTACTTAGTTCTCCCCCTCCAACTCACCACGGATTAACCAGAAAAAAGGCCCTATGAAATGTCTTGCTTTCTCTATTGTCTCTGCCTGTGCCATAGAGCCCCACAGTGGAGGTGTCATAATACCTATGACACCTAGCGATCAAACAGGGAAATGGTTCCAATCGTTTTTCCACCATTAAGTTTTCCCATAGGGGATTTTAGAAACACTTCAAATAAGGGCTGTGTTTCATGTAGGCTTACCCTGCGTGACGTTTTGATAACCATGTAAATATCTCTCAAACAAGGTGTTTTTTCGTCAATATATCCGGCTGTGCAGCCTGATGTACTTGCCATTCCTTTTGCCTCATCCCTCTCAACCATACAATTTTTCAATTCCTCATCAATCCATGGGGATTTAACAGTTTTTACAGTTCTTTTCTTAATGAGTGCTTGATTACTAGTAACTGGAATAAGACATTTAATAAATATGTAAAGTGCAGCATCTGGTTGCTCCTCACTACACACCACAGACCAGCAAATATTATTTACGTCAACAACATAGGAATCACTACAAAACCCTTTGTATGACCTCTTATACAGTATATTAGGCCCAGCCTTTGGAACTTTTAGATATGGCTACTAAATTGAGATCATTAAGATGGGATTAATACATGTTGATGATTTAATTCCTGTGCTGTTTGTGACTACCCTGGTAGGTTGACTGATAACCTGAACAGGGTTGCAAATACTAGTACAGTATTTACAGTTTGAAGTTTTTTTTGGCGTGGGCAGCTTAATGAAAGCCAGTTAATATTTAAATCATGCAGAAAATATACCTCTATTGATATCACATACATTATTAAGCATTTCACACATGTTATCTAAATACTAACTGTTAGCACTTGGTGGTCTATAGCAGCTTCCAGTGACACAATGGTTGGCATTAACTGACCTGGGCTTGGGTAATTGATATGTCATTGGAATGTTTGCTCACGAGTATAATTCATTGTCTGATCCCTCCTGATGACCTGGATGGAATTATGTGATCCTTCCTTAAACCATAGGAAGTCCCACCACGTTGACTACTTCAAAATGGTGAAAGTCCATGGCGCTGCACATGCTAAAACTGGCTTTTGGGCACTAGAGTTCTCTATCTATGTTTATTGCCTTTGCATCCCTACTTCCTGGTCACCTGTGTGCCTATCGGCTACAGGTGACCAGTGACCCATGATCCATGCCTCTAGTGTAGGCCTACTAGACTGCCGACAGACAAACTATAGACAACACAACTTCTGACTCAAACTCGAATCAATCAAACTAGAGGGTTGGAAATAAAAAAAATAAAAAAGCAAAACCTTATCCCTTATTGATTTAATAAGCATATACAACAGTGAACAATTGGTCGAATATTTAGGAGCCATTTTGGCCTACTTATGTGGATGTTATGTTGAGGGCCCTGCATTGGCAGAGACAAACCGCTAGATGGTGTGAAAGTCAAACGATCTAATGCCAGAGGCACTGTCTGGCACTGAATCAAATTATGAAAATTTCACAAACATGTTTCTTCTTCTGTGCATGCCTTTATATTATCTATCAAGATCTGTCAATCAAGAGATGAATGGTTGGTAAGGGGTTGGACTGGGTTTTGGGTCGAGTATAATTGAGAAAAATAATTCCCTTGGTCCCTTCATCTTCCCTCCACCTTCATTTTGTCCTGACTAAATGAAGTCATGAGAGATGCATACTGCTGCTGCTGTTCCGGATGTTTTGAAAGCCTCTACTGATCCCTTACACATCCCTCACCACAGCCAATAAGGTTGTTATAGTGACCAGGTGGAATCACAAGCACAGTGTGCTGGCTATCAGCCAACATGTAGGTTGAGTGAATTTATTCAGGAGGCAGAATACTGTGTGTGGGCTATTCACCTTTACAGTGGAACAGAACACTGTTTGGTACCCTGAGAGTATAACAAAGCTGTGCAGAGCAAACATTTCATACAGGAGTTTTTATTCTAACAATTTCCTGCAAGTTCATATAAACTAAAAGACTTTTGAAAAAAAAGTAAAATAACATGTACAGTAGACTTTATTCACTAAGTATTGAGATTAAGATGTATGTGAGTTAATATGTTGGATTCAAGTGCAACCTTATACTGGTGGGGTGTGACATGGTTAAATTGCCATGCCATTTGCTGATGGATGGCCAGTGTAATATCTGTCTGACAACCTACATTAGATTAGCATGAGAAGATATTAGATAATCTGTCCCCATCTGCTCCCACTTGGTTTTTGACAGAATAGTAGGGCAATTCATATTTTAGGATTACTTACTTAACAGGCAATGCTAATTTTTATCTGCTCATGGATCTGTCAGTAGATGTTTCTTTTGATTATTTGTTAATAATATTTCTCAATGTTCAATGTTATCATATAAATTAAAGTCATACATCATTTAGCACTTTAATGACTCCCACCATTTAAGACTCCCACCACTATTGGGCAGGGGATGGTCAGGGGCAAGAACACGGGAATAAATCACTTGCAGACTACAAATTGACGGCAAGAATCCCAAACAGATATAGCATTTGACAAAAACAGAATAATTTCAAACCTTTATTACATTGGGAAGATCCCATATGCCTCCATTTATGCGTGGGAATACTTGAGAACAGATTTCCTAAATTAAAATCCCTTTCAGCTGATTATCTGGGGATTTTACAGTCTTTTATGTCCAACAACGAAAATTATACTTTTTTAAAGAACAGAAAACTTGGGGGACCAAATAAAATCATTGGGGAAATGCCTATAGAGAACCTTGCTATAGGGAATATCAATACGTGGTGTGTGTGTGCATGCGAGTGTGACGGGGAGAGAGAGAGAGAGAGAGAGAGAGAGAGAGAGAGAGAGAGAGAGAGAGAGATGCGTAAAACACTTGCTGCTATAGTATAAGGGCGGTACAGTTGCCAGTGCCTATTTGCACGCATCAGCTAGTGAAGACGGAAATAAATAGTAGGCTAACGGTTAATTAGTTAGGTAAGGAATTCGAGAGGGGCCTGGCTGTGAGAATTTGATACACGGACAGGTAACTCAAGCATTGCTGATTCTCGGTGTGTCCAGTCCATATATAAGTCCTCATCGGCTGACATCAGTCACCACAAAGCCTTACATCCTCTGCTTTGGACACCGGCAAAGGCGAGACAATCAAAGCGGTGAGCTGGGTAAAACACTATTGGAGTTTTTGGTGTGACGTGTGCGTGCTGTAACTTTGCCGAGATATGCTTAGGTAGCCTAGTGCGGCTCAGGTGATGCGGAGGAAGTTTCGGGTTAATTTACCTGGCTGACCCTCTCTTAGGTAATTTTTCTCGGGAATTTGTGTTTTTAACGGAATTTGGCTTGAAGGTTTTCGCTCAGTAGCCCAGACTATTCCTAATCCATTTGGCAGACGCCATTATGCATATGCATGCAGAAGTGTTGTTGCGTGTTCGTCGATTGCCTTTTTGCCAGATAATTTCAAATCGCCTAAATCTGAGGAATCAGATCCAGCAGCCAGATTACGACAAAGCAGACAGAACAGGGACATAGACATAATTTCACTAAATTGACATCAGCAGATTAAATTAACAGAGCAAGGAGAGGAAAGAAGCTGACAGAACGAACTAAAACTGTACTTTTAGACGTCATCACCTGGGAGGGAGAGAAAGGGACATATAGGTAGGTTTAAAAAGTTGTGTTGTTCAATTCATGGCAGTGTTGTTGGTTCTGGTTACTTAAGATTGATTCATTTCAGAAAGATTCTGAAGAAATTGATTTGTAACATTGCATAGTTGATGAATTTTGTATCAATGCATTATTATTGGCATAGCCTACTGTACACCCTTGTGTAATCCAGCTGCTTTTTTCCATTCATTAAGGAATATGAATGCAGTCAGGATTACTGACTCATATTCTCAAAATGAAGAGACTGGATTTGACCGTTTAAATAGTCCTGGTGTGTGTGTGTGTGTGTGTGTGTGTGTGTGTGTGTGTGTGTGTGTGTGTGTGTGTGTGTGTGTGTGTGTGTGTGTGTGTGTGTGTGTGTGTGTGTGTGTGTGTGTGTGTGTGTGTTTGTGTGTGTGTGAATCATTTTCGATGTTCCTCTGTCCTACAGGATTAATATGTCACTCACTTCTATCCTTTCCGCGGAGGATATTGAGAATGCCGTCAAGGAGTTCCAAGGTAGGTCTTACTTCAGGAGGCAGGACTACCTGAGAAAAGGGAGAGTATTGAGAAAGAGAGAGAGAGAGAGAGAGAGAGAGAGAATGAGAGGAAAACAGAGAGATGAGAGAGATGGTCAGATTCTAACAGACAGTTATCAAGTAAAGTAGGAGTTATTGTTAGGTAAAGTGCTTCCTACTCAGTAGTAGGCTGACAGTAGTCCACAAACTATTACAGTAGAATTTTAGCATCCTGAGGATTGGTTTAGTCTACGTGCTGGGGTGAAGAGGACTGTACCAGTTTAGGAAGAGTGTCTGTGTGCCAGCCTATAAAGGGAGACATTTCCAGTCTGGACTTCAGCCACGCTACCTAAGCTCCTCAGCGAGTCAATCTTGCCTGAACTCTATATATGTGTGTGTGTGTTTGTGCGCACTCACATGCTGCGTGTCTACTGTCTGTGTGTGCATGCATTGGTGCATTTATGGGTGCATGGGTTCCAGCTGTGGCTGGTGGCACTTTAAAGGGAGATAATGGGTCATAGTAATGGCTGGAATGGAATTAATGGAATGGTATCAAACACATCAAACATCTGGTTGCCATGTGTTTGATACCATTCCATTTACTCCATTCCAGCTCATTATTATGAGCCGTCCTCCCTTCACCAGCCTCCTCTGACGTGTTCTCTCTTACTTCATTCAGCCCCAGACTCCTTCAGCTTCAAGAAGTTTTTCCAGCTGTGTGGTCTGACCTCCAAGTCTCCCAAAGAAGTCAAAGATGTCTTCCAGATCCTTGACGACGACAACAGTGGCTACATCGAGGAGTCAGAGCTCAAGTATGACATTTGGAGTAATCCTTTAGAAGGAGGGACACTTGTGACCAATTTCCTGTGTAATGATAATATAGGAATGCAAATTACATAGTCGTTTTACTGACACCTTTATTTAATTACATGGTCATTTTACTGACACCTTTATTTAATTACATGGTCATTTTACTGACACCTTTATTCAAGTGACTTATCGTTAATACATTCAGTTGGCTGTATGTTGCACTGGTGGGATTCAAAACTACAACTGTGCCAATTAGCAGATGCTTTTATCCATAACAACTCACAGTACAGTGAATACATACCATACATTTCTACTACGCGTATGTGATTCCTGCGGGAATTGAACCCATGACATTGGTATTTTGCCAGCAGCACACTCTTATAAGCTGAGCCACACAGGACCACCAACTGTGCCGGCGGCAACCTGCTGAGCCATCAGAACCACAGAGAGTATTTCTAAATGTATGCTGTGTGACAGGAGACTTAATATTATTTAATACAATGACCTATTTTTTTGGTGCAAATGCAACGAATGCCAAGGAGATCAAATTGTCCAATCCAACTGCCCTGTCATTTTAATGAAATGCTACCAAATCAAATCAAGTTTATTTTATATAGCCCTTCGTACATCAGCTAATATCTCAAAGTGCTGTACAGAAACCCAGCCTAAAACCCCAAACAGCAAGCAATGCAGGTGTAGAAGCACGTGCACTCTACCTATTCTCTTCTGTCTATCCTGGGCTGGCCCTTCAAAGCCATACATCTGTGTTGACCGGTGTCAGGGCAGATTACAACTCAGATTACAGCTCTAAAGAGCATAACGTTAATCTCACCATTATTCATTTTTTTAAATAAAATCCATGGGTAAAAAAACAAGTATAATTGTTATATTTGCATTATATAATGTGCTGTCTACATTAAATAAATGTGCCAGCCAGCAGAATTTAGGACACCAACTGTATGACCCAAGTACAGTTGAGTTCATGGACAGATGCAGTATAGCAGAGATTTAACTCAATTGACTGTCCCTCATCTTCTATGACAATGCATATAAAAAAACACTCGTTAGGAAGCTGGCGAGAGACCAGGCTGAACATTGTTACAAAGCTGGCGAGAAACCAGGCTGAACATTTTTACAAAGCTGGAGAGAGACCAGACATGGAGAGAGCAGACAGAACATTGTGCCAGAGAGTTTATCATTTGACGTTTCGGCTGTATAACCTAGCTATATTACTTTCAATCCTTGTTTAAGTTGAGCCAAATAACCTTTATGCCAGAAGGGCTGTCCTGGAAAACAAGTTGTGTGTGTGCGCACGTGACAGATGCATGGTACTGTATGTGTAAGGCTCACAAAATGATTGTATATGTGTTTGTATTCTGATTGTGTGTGTGTGTGTGTGTGTGTGTGTGTGTGTGTGTGTGTGTGTGTGTGTGTGTGTGTGTGTGTGTGTGTGTGTGTGTGTGTGTGTGTGTGTGTGTGTGTGTGTGTGTGTGTGTGTGTGTGTGTGTGTGTGTGTGTGTGTGTGTGTGTGTGTGTGTGTGTACTCCCCTAGGTTCTTCCTGCAACGGTTTGTTCCCGGGGCGCGGACACTGACAGACGCTGAGTGCAAAGGCTTCCTGTCTGCAGCTGATGATGACAACGATGGCAAGATCGGAGTAGAAGGTGAGTCGTTCTCTGTAATCACCTGCAGGCTGGGGCATTATCATGAGCCAGCTGGTAAGGCTGTTAGCATTTCCTTGTATCAAATAGTTTAAAGTTCTTTCTTAGTATTCTGCCATCCTGTTCCAGTATGGCAGAATACTATTGAATCTAAGCCAAGCATGCCGATGGACGGGTGTCTCTATTCATATTTATGGCATTGTATGGCCGTGTGTATTTTGTAGTATGAGATTAACGTTATGCTCTTTAGAGTTGTAATCTGCCCTGACACCGGTCAACACAGATGTATGGCTTTGAAGGGCCAGCCCAGGATAGACAGAAGAGAATAGGTAGAATGTAGGTTTTACAGACAGCAGATGTTTCAGGTCATGAGGAAGGCTTTGGGACAGGCCTGGTAGAGTATAGAGTAGCATGTGTACAAGGTTTTGAGGGTGACAAGAACAGATTGTGGAGTTCAATCAGATGCTCTTAATGGCAATCCCTGTTGGTCTTCTTGCCAAGCAGAGATCCATAAGTCACAGCTTCCAGCAGACCTTGGTTTTAAATAGTATTCGAAACCTTTCATATACTTTTAGCGTTTGATTGAGCCTACCTGGAGTGCCATATGGGTGACGTTTGCATTTTTGGGTCTATTCCATTGATTCCAATAAAGCAGACAATTCAGACAACCCTAAACATTATTCTCTGGTTACAAACCAACGATTTGGTTCAGTGTCATTTTGGTCCGTTTTTTCCACTTCCCCTCTTTTGATGGAATAATAAACCAAAAGGTTTTGTAAGTGTTTGGGTGTTTGTATTACCTAAGGTTTGTTGTTATGCCTTATCCAACATCTTTTGGACATGGGGGCAAATTGATTCTGTGAAAGATACTTATGTACAGTGGCTTGCAAACTTTTTCACCACCTTGGCATTTTTCCTATTTTGTTGCCTTACAACCTAGAATTAAAATGGATTTTTGGGGCTTTTGTATCATTTGATTTACACAACATGCCTACCACTTTGAAGATGCAAAAATATATTTTATTGTTAAACAAACAAGAAATAAGACAAAAAACTGAAAACTTGAGTGTGCATACTATTCACCCCCCTAAAGTCGATACTTTGTAGAGCGACCTTTTGCAGCAATTACAGCTGCAGGTCTCTTGGGGTATGTCTCCATAAGCTTTGCACATCTAGCCACTGGGATTTTTGCCCATTCTTCAAGGCAAAACTGCTCCAGCTCCTTCAAGTTGGATGGATTCCGCTGGTGTACAGCAATCTTTAAGTCATACCACAGATTCTCAATTGGATTGAGGTCTGGGCTTTGACTAGGCCATTCCAAGGCATTTAAATGTTTCCCCTTAAACCACTCGAGTGTTGCTTCAGCAGTATGCTTAGGGTCATTGTCCTGCTGGAAGGTGAACCTCTGTCCCAGTCTCAAATCTCTGGAAGACAAACAGGTTTCCCTCAAGAATTTCCCTGTATTTAGCGCCATCCATCATTCCTTCAATTCTGACCAGTTTCTCAGTCCCTGCCGATGAAAAATATCCCCACAGCATGATGCTGCCACCACCATGCTTCACTGTGGGGATGGTGTTCTCGGGGTGATGGGAGGTGTTGGGTTTGCGCCATACATTGCGCTTTCCTTAATTGCCAAAAAGCTTAATTTTAGTCTCATCTGACCAGAGTACCTTCTTCCATATATTTGGTGAGTCTCCCACATGCCTTTTGACGAACACCAAACCTGTTTGCTTATTTTTTTCTTTAAGCAATGGCTTTTTTCTAGACACTCTTCCGTAAAGCCCAGCTCTGTGGAGTGTATGGCTTAAAGTGGTCCTATGGACAGATACTCCAATCTCCGCTGTGGTGCTTTGCAGCTCTTTCAGGGTCATCTTTGGTCTCTTTGTTGCCTCTCTGATTAATGCCCTCCTTGCCTGGTCCGTGAGTTTTGGTGGGCGGCCCTCTCTTGGCAGGTTTGTTGTGGTGCCGTATTCTTTCATTTTTTTAGTAATGGATTTAATGGTGCTCCGTGGGATGTTCAAAGTTTCTGATATTTTTTTATGACCCAACCCTGATCTGTATTTTCCACAACTTTGTCCCTGACCTGTTTGGAGAGCTCCTTGGTTTTCATGTGCCGCTTGCTTGTTGGTGCCCCTTGCTTAGTGGTGTTTCAGACTCTGGGGCATTTCAGAACAGGTGTATATATACTGAGATCATGTGACAGATCATGTGACACTTAGATTGCACACAGGTGGACTTTATTTAATTACTTATGTGACTTCTGAAGGTAATTGGCTGCACCAGATCTTATTTAGGGGCTTCATAGCAAAGGGGGTGAATGCATACGCACACACCCCTTTCCCAGTTTTTTTGAATTTTTTTTCTTTCTTTTTTTCACCAATTTGGACTATTTTGTGTATGTCCATTACATGAACTCCAAATAAAAATCTATTTAAATTACAGGTTGTAATGCAACAAAATAGGAAAAACGGCAAGAGGGGTGAATACTTTTGCAAGGCACTGTATGTGTATGGTGGTATGCATAATAAAAGTAAGGCACGTGATACAGTGTATTCGAAACTATTCAGACACCTTGACTTTTTCCACATGTTGTTACGTTACAGCCTTATTCTAAAATGGATACAAATATTTTTCCCCCTTATCAATCTACACACAATACCCCACAATGACAAAGCGAAAACATGTTTTAAGAAATTTTTGCAAATGTATTAAAAATAAAAACAAGAAATACTTTATTTACATAAGTATTCCGACAACATTGGGAGACTTCTGGGAAAGCTTGTAAAACAGACCAAGCAGACCAGGCCGGGATTTGGGGTTTGAGAAGTCAATAAGAAGATTTCCATTAACCAAAATCATTGCGACATGTGTAATGGAAACGTCAGATATAGGAGACATTTTCTAAAGATGGTCAACATTTTTACCTGTTGGACAGGAGTGGATTTTTATTTTGTCTAACTGTCTTTATTGCGACAAATTATGACGGAAATGGTGTGATGATTGCCGAATACTTTTGAAGGTACGCGGGGCACGGAATGTAACTATGAAGCTCCAATTCACACTCATTGGTGTAAAGTACTTAAGTAAAAATACTTACAAGTACTTCTTAAGTATTTTTTGGTGTATCTATACTTTACTATACATTTTTTTTGACAACTTTTACTTCACTACATTCCTAAAGAAAATAATGTAGTACAAAAGTACTCGTTACATTTTTTTATGCTTAGCAGGACAGGAAAATGGTCCAATTCACACACTTATCAGGAGAACACGTGGTCATCTGTAGTGCCATCTGCTTTGCTGAATATAAATAATTTGAAATTATTTATAATTTTACTTTTACTTGTGATACTTAAGTATATTTTATAAATTACATTTACTTTTGATACTTAAGTATATTTAGAACCAAATAGTTTTAGACTTTTACTCAAGTAGCATTTAATTGGGTGGCTAACTTTTACTTGAGTAACTTTCTATTAAAGTATCTATACTTTTTCTCGAGTATCATAATTGGGTACTTTTTCCACCACTGGAAACACTTCAACCACTACATTTTTATTCAACACAATCTTTTTTTAGGTGTGACATCATTACGTCCAGCTGTTTTTTATTGACACAAGATAATTAAATTAAAACGCACTTTAGCAGGCAATTGTTGTGTCTATTTTCTATACTTCCTAAATGTGGACCAAAAAAATACACTCCCCTACATTTTTTAAAGGTATATGTAACCAAGAGATGCATATCTGTATTCCCGGTCATGTGAAATCCATAGATTAGTGCCTAATTAATTTATTTCAATTAACTGATTTCCTTATATGAACTGTAACTCAGTAAAATCATTTAAATTGTTGCGTTTAGATTTTTGCTCAGTGTAGTTGAACATGTTATTACTCCAACCTTGTGAAAGTGACAAACTGACATGTTTTCATTTTCATCAAATACAACTTTATATCGAAGGAGTGCCATTGATTTGAAGGCCTGCACATGTGCATTTCGGCATGAGACGACAGTTAGATCCAATGACATGTTTCTGCACATGAGTTTAGCTAGCCAACGTCGCCATGACATCGCCTAAAAGTGTGTTTGGGGATTTCTATTGGAGAAGCAGTTTCTGCCTATCTTCATACTGTACTGTGTTTGATAACAAAGTTCATGTCCATTGTAGTATTCCAATTCCTAATTCTATGGGCTGTCTATTGAAGTGATTACATAAATAACCAACATTTGCGGAGTACTGCTCTGATCTAATCTCAAAATGTTCTTGTTCTTATCCAGAATTAGAACTAATCTCAGAATGTTTTTTGCATTCTAATTCAATGGTTTCTCTCCCGCCACAGAATTCCTGATCATGGTCCAGTCCTGAGAGATCCATGGGCGCAGAGATAGCAGCAGGTGTTCGTTCTCCTCTCCTTCCTCCAGCTTCCAGCCTCAGTCTACTTCCTCAAGCCTACAGCAGCCTCCATTCCTGGAAATTTGATTTTCTCTGTCCTGCTTGAATTGTACCCTTCAAGTTAGATTTTTTTCAGAGCCCCTCTCTATTCAATTACATTTTGAATCCATGAGACCATTTTTGTTTTCCTTTTGATTAAGTTCTAGAAGGTTGTATAGCTGTGCTGCCCCATGTTTTCTTCCAATGCACACCACATTGTCTATCAAAGAAATGAATAAACACATTGTAACGTATTGTGGCGAATTGCATAGTTTTTTTCCCAAACACAACTCCTGAACATTTCAAACACAACTCCTGAACATTCCAAACACAACTCCTGAACATTTCAAACACAACTCCTGAACATTTCAAACACAACTCCTGAACATTTCAAACACAACTCCTGAACATTTCAAACACAACTCCTGAACATTTCCATCTGTTAAATGACTGTATCGTAACCATACAACAGATGCCATGTAAGGAAGTGTTGTATGTTACAATGAACTGAATGTACACTTATCCCTCGAGAGAGTGCATTATCCTATTGTCCTGTAATGGATTTAACAGTGTGGATTTGGGCTAATCCACACTGGAAATCAATTTAATGCACTATTACTTTGTTACGTAGTGTTGCCTAAAATGTAAAGAGCTGCTATGTTAGTTGTAACATTGTGTAACACCGTTCTGTCCATCCAAATCACAATATGAATACACTACAGCTTGTATGACACGGTGCTCTGTCTTAGTTGTGTAAAGCTCACAGGTCATTACAGTGGTTAGCATCACTGCTAGCCCAGCATCAACCCACATATACATTGACCTACTGCACATGAAACAGAAAACAAGATACCATTGAGGTGCCCATTCAGACAACTGTTGAAGGAGTAGGGGAAATCCTTGCCTGTTGTTTCTGACAATCAAGTGTAAAGGAAGCTGTTCTGTTATATTTTCCTCTGTGCTTAAGTAGCTAGTAAAAGTGCGCTATGACCTTAACTGACACCAGTCTATCTCTCAGGCTATATCGGGTAACACTTGTGTCCGCTACACCGCATTAAGTATGTCTGCGTGTTTGTTTGTTTGTGTGCGTGTGTGTGTTTACCTGAATAGTAGAGGACACAATAACCAACCACCATAGGAAATTCTGTCAAAATTTATAGAATATTTTTTTTTTCTGTCATGGGGTCATAAAAGGTTAATGATCAACACTGAGCATAAGATTATTCCATTAAATTTACAAGATTTATTTTGATATATTTGTTTTATTATTTGATAATTAGGTGATGAATAGTTTACTGAAAATAACATTGTTTATTCTTCAGAACAATGAGAAACCGTATTTTGTGGTTGATAGAAATTTCAATAATTAAAAAAATGGATGTTGCGCATTGTTTATCCAGGAATAGGTCTGGAATAAGAGTGTTAAAAGATTTAAAGCAAATGGAGGTGACAGGGTGCAGGTTAAGGCCTCTCAATGTCTCATTGGAAAGACTACCCCTCTTAGGTTTCTGTTGAATGAATTCAATTTAAAGTGATGAGACAGAAAAATTGCCAGTTCCACAGAATTAGGAATTAGAATACTAGAATGTTCATGAACCTGGTCTAAAGGTCAGCCATTTTTGTCAGGGAGTTGGTCAACCATGGTTTGCCAGCGCTGTGATAAGATAGTGTAAAATAATTAATTTGAAAAATGTATCTACACTGTATGTTTGTTAGCCAGCCAGTTTTAGAGGAACGGTTCCATAGATTTTTCAAGTTAACTACCAACATGCCAACATTCCATTCCAACAATGCACTCAATCCAAAGCCATTCTGTACACTGGCCCAATCAGTTGAGAGGACTTAAACAAGTTTTTAAAGTACTGATATTGTTTAATACAATAGCACTCACAGCTTTACAAGAAAACAAAAATTGAGACATTTATGGTCTGTTTACATATAGTTTAGAGGCAATATATACAGAAAATTGGTATAAAACCCATATAAACTGTATTTATTATTATATGACAATATTTTAGGTTGACAATAATTGGATTACACAATTTCTGATATCACATGCCTTACTTTTATTCTCCGACATAAGTAAAATCAGGATTATGCATCTATTGCCATTCATTTCAATTAGACTGGTTCGGATTTCTCCCTGACCAATATGGCTGCCATTTTCATCCCATTCAGGAACTTTGAGAGTTAATGACATAGTCCCCACTTGTAATTTAATAGGATCTCTATGGCCAGTTCGCATATTACATTATTACTGATAATTTATCCAAACTGTAGTATCAACATCATAAAATAATGATATGATTGAATTTGACAGTTGTCAATTGCCTGTCACTTGTTTAATTGTTCCATCAACCATTTTTAATAAACAAAGACCAATCCATGATCATTAAGACCAATTAATGTTTTTCTTCAACATTGTATTAGTATATAGGCCTGACTTATGCACAGTCTGGAAAGGCAAGGGCATCACAGGAACTTTTGTTGTGGAACCATCATGTTAGTACAATAAATCCCACCGAGCAGTTTCTACTGTAACACACTGATGATTCTGTCAAAATCAGGACGTTTATGCAGATTTTCTTATTGATCGCGGCTTTTCTACTTTATCTCGTACTAATGTTCACAACAAACGAGATGATCTGCATGTGTTGTGTTAAATTGTCAAATTAATCTGTGATTCGGAAATAGTTTTCCCATATTGCTGCGAAAACAACTACAGTGTAGCGGATTGTTGACGCTGCTGCAGTGCAACCAGCATACAAATTGACCACCTAACTGCTTTCTATATTTAACAATTTAGCTTTTTAAATGTATAAACTTAGCTAGTTCAATTGCTTTGTATCACATGTGTCTTGTCAGATGGCAAAATATTCCCGGTTGTTGTGCCCACCTGGCTAGGCTGATGTGGACTCCCTAGCCCTTGATCAAGACTCTCAGTTCCATTACACTAAAGAGTGATTGGATGAAGGCTTCTTCTGTACAAGGTGTTTTGTTAAGAACACCGACGCTCAATCTGAACATTAACACAAACATAAGCTAAGCATTTTAGGGACAGATCAACATTTGCCGAGGGGGAGGGGCAGTGGTGTAAAGTACTTAATAGAAATAGTTAAATATTACTGAAGTAGTTTTTTTGGGGTATCTGTACTTATATCAATCAAATGTATTTATAAAGCCCTTTTTACATCAGCCGATGTCATAAAGTGCTATACAGAAACCCAGCCTAAAACCCCAAACAGCGAGCAATGCAAATGTAGAAGCACGGTGGCTAGGAAAAACTCCCTAGAAAGGCAGGAACCTAGGAAGAAACCAGGCTCTGAGGTGTGGCCAGTTGTCTTCTGGCTGTGCTGGGTTGAGGTTATAAAAGTACATGGCCAAGATGTTCAAACGTTCATAGATGACCAGCAGGGTCAAATAATAATCACAGTGGTTGTAGAGGGTGCAACATGTCATTGTAACCGATGTGAAATGGCTAGCTAGGTAGCGGTAGTGCGCGCTAGCAGCCTTTCAGTCGGTGACGTCACTTGCTCTGAGACTTGAAGTAGTGGTTCCCCTTGCTCTGCAAGGGCCGCGGCTTTTGTGGAGCGATGGGTAACGATGCTTCGTGGGTGTCAGTTGTTGATGTGTGCAGAGGTTCCCTGGTTCGCGCCCGGGTCGGGGTGAGGGGACGGACGTAAAGTTATACTGTTACATCAGCACCTCATGAGTAAATGTCAGTTGGCTTTCATAGCCAAGCATTCAGAGTTAGAGACAGCAGGTGCGGTAGAAAGAGAGAGTCAAAAACAGCAGGTCTGGGACAAGGTAGCACTTCCAGTGAACAGGTTAGGGTTCCATAGCTGCAGGCAGAACAGTTGAAACTAGAGCAGCAGCATGACCAGGTGGACTGGGGACAGCAAGGAGTCATCAGGCCAGGTCATCCTGAGGCATGGTCCCAGGGCTCAGGTCCTCTGGGAGGGAGAGAGAATTAGAGGGAGCATACTTCAATTCACCCAGGACACAGGATAAGACAGGAGAAATACTCCAGATATAACAGACTGACCCTAGCCCCCCAACACAAACTATTGCATCATAAATACAGGAGGCTGAGACAGGAGGGGTCGGGAGACACTGTGGCCCTGTCCGATGATACACCTGGACAGGGCCAAACAGGTAGGAAATAACCCTATCCACTTTGCCAAAGCACAGCCCCCACACCACTAGAGGGATATCTTCAACCACCAACTTACTACCCTGAGACAAGGCAGAGTACAACCCACAAAGACCTCCCCCACGGCACGAACCCAAGGGGGGCGCCAAACCCGGACAGGAAGATCATGTCAGTGACTCAACCCACTCAAGTAACGCACCCTTCCTAGGGACGGGGTACTATTTATAGTTGACAACTTTTACTCCATACATTCCTGAAGAAAATGTACTTTTTTTACTCCATACATTTTCCCTGACACCCAAAAGTACTCATTACATTTTGAATGCTTAGCAGGACAGGAAAATCATCCAATTCACACACTTATCAAGAGAACATCCCTGGTCATCCCTACTGCATCTGATCTGGTGGACTCACTAAACGTGAATGCATAATTTGAAAATTATGTCTGACTTTTGTAGAGTGCCCCTTCCAAAAATAATTCACATGACCCTCCCATTGTACTGTAAAATAAATTGAACACCCTCCCTGCTCATAGAATTAACTCAAAATAAAGTTTACAACCACAAAGAACAATAACTGTAGTGACCCTGTGTTCATAAACATGGATGTCGACTTTGCCACTTCAACATGCTTTTGTGGCACAGTCGATGCCACGGAGGGCTAGAAGGTTGAGGGTTCCCCGAACAGCACTGACGAGCTAACTCTCCATGTTTGTTTCATTACGCTACGATCAGTTGGCTGCAGACAATGATCAGCTTGGGGGAAATCTGATTTTCAACATTTCGATGCCATATGTTTATAATTATAGAAAATATATGCAACAGATTTTCCACCAACAGGATTCTGTGCCAATGCACCACACAACCAATAAACAAAGCATACCGACTTCGGGCACTTCAATATCATGGTTTTCAACACCACAATAAATAGACTATGTTAATCTGGACAAACAGAAAATGCATCCCTCCTTACCTTGTATCGAAAGCTTGGCTTGACAATCTCTGAATGCCATTAACCTTTTGGTGTTTTGTAACCCATCTCTTTCCATTCATCATTTGGTCGCTGCACAGTTTGGATTGATTGATTGATTTTATTTGTCAGTTAAAAAAAACACAAGTATACACAAAAATAAGTGACCTGGGATTGCACAATAAAGTCAGACTTATTTCCATTGTGGCCCCTATTTTTTCACATAAATACATATACAATTACATAGATAAAGACACATTGCGGATATAAAGACGGAAAAATGCTCAACCTCCAGATCAGTATGAGGGGGGAGTTTAAGTACAATTCTTACAAGCTTGTTTGGCTGGTAGCTTATACTTTAGATGATTGGGGTTGTTGGTAAACCATGATGTGGAGGCATAATCAAACTGACACCTATAGCCAGGTTTCCATCCAGTTTGCAACACATTTTCATGTGAATATTCTAAAATCTTCGTAAAAACAATATGCCATTTCAGAGTTTAATTTAGGAAAATTTGGCACCAGACAACATAACAGGGAAGATTATAATTTACCAGACATTTGAGAAATTTTATGGACATCCATATACATTCACATCCAACCTGTCGCAGCCAGCGCCATCAATAAACGAGGGATGTTGGCCAAATGAGCCTAATTTACGTGTCCTTAAAACAGCCTATAACAAATTTCAAAAACACAATTTCTTGTGTTTCGATGTGTAGCATATGCAAAACTTTATAGCCTGTTTTAGGCTACTATGTGGTTCCTGTGTAGCTCAGTTGGTAGAGCATAGTGCTTGCAATGCCAGGGTTGTGGGACCAGTATGAAAATGTATACACTCACTAATTTAAGTCGCTCTACATAAGAGCATCTGCTAAATTACACAAATGTAAATACTATCCTAAAACAATAATTGCCCATCTCATGGTTCAGCTGTCAGTGATTTGAGCACTAAATGTATCAGGTCATTGCATGCAAAAGCCTATATGCTTAGGTGTCCACTGTATAATGTTCATTTATTAATAAAAGTATGTATGTATTGAAAGCACAAAATTGTCTAGAATGTCATTGTATGCTGTAGCGTTAAGGTTTCCCTTCACTGAAACTAAGGGGCCATTATTGCTCCTCCACCAAACTTTACAGTTGGAACTTTGCATTTGGGAAGGTAGCGTTTTCCTGACATCCGCCAAACCCAATTTTATCCGTTGGACTGCCAGATGGTGAAGCGTGATTCATCACTCCAGAGAACGCGTTTCCACTGCTCCAGAGTCCAATGGCGGTGAACTTTACACCACTCCAGCCGACGGTTGGCATTGCACATGCTGATCTTAGGCTTGTGTGCGTGGGGCTGCTCGGCCATGGAAACCCATTTCATGAAGCCCATTTCATGAAGCTTTCATGAAGCAGTTTTTGTGCTGACGTTGCTTCCAGAGGCAGTTTGGAACTCGGGAGTGAGTGTTACAACTAAGAACAGACGATTTTTACGTGCTAGGCGCTTCAGCACTCGCGGTTCTGTTTTGTGAGCTTGTGTGGTCTACCACTTTGCGGCTGAGCCGTTGTTGCTCCTATATGTTTCCACTTCACAATAACAGCACTTATAGTTGACCGGGGAAGCTCTAGCAGAGCAGAAATGTAACGAATTGACTTGTTGGAAAGGTGGCATCCTATGACGGAGCCACGTTCAAAGTCACTGAGCTCTTCAGTAAGGCCATTCTACTTCCAATGTTTGTCTATGAAGATTGCATGTCCGTGTGCTTGATTTTACACACCTGTCAGCAATGGGTGTGGCTGAAATAGACAAATCCACTACTTTTAAGGGGTGTCCACATACTTTTGTATATGTAGCCTATATAAAATGAATAGAAGCTTAGGCCTAACCCCAGAGATAGAGATAAACCGGTGGCATGCTACGACACCGACATGCATTTCTTTGTGTAATAATGCTACTGCGTCTGCTATACAGATATAGATGTACAGAAGGAGGGTAATTTGTAAAATCTCTATCTGAATATTTTGTATAAAGATAAGCATTATATTGTTAGATTATAGAAGTAACTCTGGTAGGCCTGAAACAGTCTTCCTCACATCAAATTCAACTGTCAGATTCAGTTGGAGTGCCACACTGCCTACATTAATAGGTCTGCAGTAGCTAAAGCTTAATAATAGCTACACCATATCAAACCTTTACAAACGTTTCTAAAATTAATTAGGGTAATATCAAAAGTAAGTCCAGCCGTTGTTTATAGGGAAAATACGAGCAGAAGAGCGAATGTAAATCAGGGGAAAAATGCACTACCTTCCCATGAGCAATGGAAGCAGGTGGGGTGGAGCTGCTCATGCAGAAGCTCGAAACGTTCTTCTACAGGGTAAACAACAAACACAACATAGTAAATGCTTCTCTGCATCTACAGTACCAGTCAACGGTTCTACATTGTAGAAAAGTGTGCAAAGCTTTCATCAAGACAAAGGGTGGCTACTTTGAAGAATCTCAAATATAAAATATATTTTGATTTTGTAACACTTTTTTTGGTTACTACATGATTCCATATGTGTTATTTCATAGTGTTGATGTCTTCACTATTATTGTACAATGTAGAAAATAGTAAAAAATACAGAAAAACCCTTGGAGTAGGTGTGTCCAAACGTTTGACTGGTAACTGTATATGCATTATGATGGGGGGCACTAGGTGGAGGTGATTTGTCATGTCTTATTGGATGCAGAACATTTGTTTTACACGTGTGACTATATACTTTGAGAATTGTAGCTTGATTGCATGGTTTAACTGAAATCGGCCAAGCATGTGTTTTCTCAATTGTTTTGCCAGGAGTAGGGCACTGCTATTTCAATGCTGGATTCTTTATTATCTTTGTATTTATAACATATATTTGACACACATTGACTCATACTTAGTAAGGCCTACCTTTTATGCTGCGTTTAGACAAGGGACGTAAAACCGTTATACCAGTTAACATAGCGGGACAAGAAAGCAAGAAAGAGGGTGACGGCAAAAACCAAGCCAGCACGACGGAATGCGTTGCTGTGGTGATTTCAGTAAACAAATAGTGCAAATCAACATCCGGTAGAAAACAACGTTACGGCAAAAGTCGAAATATTTTAACTCTGGTGGCGATTCCCGTCTACCATGGCGACTGACGGCATTCATCGCATTTACTGTTGTGCTGAAATTGAAAACAATGACATCCTGTTTGCCGTCTACCTCGTACCATCTAAACCCAGCCTACGCTGCCCTGTTTTTACTGTGAAAACATTAGCATCCGGTGTTGTAAGCTACAATGCGTAAATACTATCCACTTTGCTAACAGTCTGATGGTGGTGGCCAGGCCAGGCTGCCTGCTTGACAGACAGGGTGCTACTAGCCGTCACCAGAAGGGTTGATCTTGTATTGAGTTTCCAGTGACTAAATGCAGGATCAGATGACAGTCTTCAAATATGGCCTCCCCCACTAATTATCCCTGCTCAGAAATAGTGCCTTCCTCAAGGAGAGCTGGTCAAAGCTTCCACCATACTACAGGCCCAGCCCATTTACTTCATGACCTGTCTTCATTATTCATACCTAGTCAATCAGAGGAAACCCCCAGCTCTCCCTAATTGTATGAAGGGCTTCCCCTTCCATTATGTAACCTAAAGACACAGAAGGCATGTGGTGTCCGTATTGTATCCCAGGTTGAATGTCACTGTTCTAGCAATTCGAGAGAGCGTCCTCTTGTCTTTGGGAACAGCAATGTATGCACTATGTAGGTAAACTAATATCTCCAGCTTTGACCTAACAGAGATCCACCTTGGACAGAAAAATTGTTGCTATTGAAGCTGGAAATGGGATCATTGTATTGTCCAGCATACCGTTTGCAGGCCTTTTGTGTTTCTCAATGAGGTTTCTCAGATCTGAAATCTGAGCACAATGGGATGTGCGTATAACGTTGCTTTCTATGCTAACACCTCACCTTCCCCAAGTTTCTCTGAAGGCTATTAAATGGCTATTAACCAAACGGATACATGTCTTTCTATTCACCTTCCATTGTCCATTCAGACTGCGTGTATAACTGTCCCCTATCCCTGGTCTCCTCCAGTACCTGCAGACGCTGCACCTGCAGTCCCGTGACCTGCTGGACGTCTTCGGGGGGAATCACCTTTTTCCCCCTGGTAGAGATGACCTACCTGAAGATATAGTCATTTGTCAACAGAGTGGAGGGGAGCCTCAGCCTGATCAAATGCTCAGCTTTCCTCTACAACAACCAGCTCATATGGTACAGTTGGGGGAACCAGATCGTGTGTAGGATGTGTGGGGGTGGTCTGCTGTACTTTGGTCTTAAACACCTGCCCACATGTAGAAACCAAATTTAGCCTACAATTTGCAAATGCATGGGTAGGAATGAAGCTAACAGAACTGGTTGGAAAAACATAAGCTCTGAATTGTATTCTCCCATGATCTTGAGACACAGGCTGCTCCACCATTCAACTGGCCAGGCTCTGTATCTAGTAGGCTCTTTTTCAGGCCTCCCCACCATGCCAAAGCCAGGGAGGGGAGGAGAGAGCTTATTGGGCTTCCCATCCTGGTGTGCGTGCTAGAGCCCTGATCTAGCCCTTGGTGCCTCCAGGCAGCCCTTTAACACTGTAAGGTGTGGGGGAGCCTGGCAGCAGTGCCGGGCATCCCTCCAACACTCCTCATCCCATTACGGTTGGGGCTGGGAGGCACAGAGACTTTAAATACATACCGTAATCTGATTACAGTAACTCTGTAATTCTGACATGTCTCTCACTTTTAACTCAGTCTGACCTGATATCTAATCAGGAGATTATGTGAATGTTAATATAATTATCGTAATGATTTGATTGATTGCTAATCAAAGAATTTGAGCAGTTTTGATAGCATTGGGCCTGGAGATGATGGGCTTAGTTTATCAATATTCCTGAACAGACTGCGAACAGGAACAGGAAATGTTTGATGCTAACTAAGTTGTGTCCCCTTTTTTTGTTATCCCCATGCAGGAGTGGTTTGGAGCAGGATGACATGCGGATCCTGTACAAGTACCTGACGACGTCACTGATCCCCAGACACTCCGAACCAGAGGTGTGTGTGTGTGTGTGTGTGTGTGTGTGTGTGTGTGTGTGTGTGTGTGTGTGTGTGTGTGGTGTGTGTGTGTGTGTGGTGTGTGTGTGTGTGTGTGTGTGTGTGTGTGTGTGTGTGTGTGTGTGTGTGTGTGTGTGTGTGTGTGTGTGTGTGTGTGTGTGTGTGTGTGTGAGGGGGTCTCTTAGATAATTTACAGTCAGACCACTGACACCCTATCAGATCACAGCAAAATCACATTCTACTTGAACAGAGCTGTAACGGCTGTCCTCCTCCTCAGATGAGGAAGAGAAGTTTGAAGGATCGGAGGACCAATGTGCAGCGTGGTAAGTGTCCATAGCGTTTATTTTAAAACATAAACTGAACACTATGAAATACAAAACAATAAATGTGAACATGAACGAAACCAAAACAGTACCGTGTGGCAACAAACACACACACGGAAACAAACACCCACCAACCAAACGTGAAACCCAGGCTACCTAAGTATGATTCTCAATCAGGGACAATGATTGACAGCTGCCTCTGATTGAGAACCATACCAGGCCGAACTCAAAACCCCAACATAGAAAATCACACATAGACTGCCCACCCCAATTCACGCCCTGACCATACTAAATAAAGACAAAACAAAGGAAATAAAGGTCAGAACGTGACAAGAGCAATACTCAACCATGAGGCATCAAAGCCAAAGGAACTGCATAATATTAAGAAATGTTATAGATGGAAGGAAAGTAGTGTAGAAACCTACCAAAAACAATTAGGCAACAACAAATTCAACTACTTTTAGACAACTTCCTGGACAATACGTTTCACAGTAATAGTGAACGTGTAAACTTGGCAGTTGAAAACCTAAACAGTATATTTGACTGAAGAATGTATTGTAACAGGCACAATTAGTTGAACACCCATTGTTACCCCACAGGCTTCAGACAATGTTGATAATGATTTGTTAAGTTATATTAAAGCAGGTTTTCTCTTTCTCTCCACCATCTCTCTTCTCCACCCACTCTCCCTCCCCTTGTGAGACCATATGCTGACACATGCACATTTGTGGCCTGCTGGAGGTCATTTTGCAGGGCTCTGGCAGTGCTCCTCCTTGCACAAAGGCGGAGGTAGCGGTCCTGCTGCTGGGTTTTTGCCCTCCTACGGCCTCCTCCACGTCTCCTGATGTACTGGCCTGTCTCCTGGTAGCGCCTCCATGCTCTGGACACTACGCTGACAGACACAGCAAACCTTCTTGCCACAGCTCGCATTGATGTGCCATCCTGGATGAGCTGCGCTACCTGAGCCACTTGTGTGGGTTGTAGACTCCGTCTCATGCTACCACTAGAGTGAAAGCACCGCCAGCATTCAAAAGTGACCAAAACATCAGCCAGGAAGCATAGGAACTGAGAAGTGGTCTGTGATCACCACCTGCAGAATCACTCCTTTATTGGGGGTGTCTTGCTAATTGCCTATAATTTCCACATTTTGTCTATTCCATTTGTACAACAGCATGTGAAATTTATTGTCAATCAGTGTTGCTTCCTAAGTGGACAGTTTGATTTCACAGAAGTGTGATTGACTTGGAGTTACATTGTGTTGTTTAAGTGTTCCCTTTTTTTTTTGAGCAGTGTATATTGTTAGGTCAACGTAGTGATGGAAGAACTATATTTTTAGGTCAACGTAGTGATGGAATAACTATATTGTTAGGTCAACGTAGTGATGGAAGAACTATATTGTTAGGTCAACGTAGTGATGGAAGAACTATATTGTTAGGTCAACGTAGTGATGGAAGAACTATATTGTTAGGTCAACTTAGTGATGGAAGAACTATATTGTTAGGTCAACGTAGTGATGGAAGAACTATATTGTTAGGTCAACGTAGTGATGGAAGAACTATATTGTTAGGTCAACGTAGTGATGGAAGAACTATATTGTTAGGTCAACTTAGTGATGGAAGAACTATATTGTTAGGTCAACTTAGTGATGGAAGAACTATATTGTTAGGTCAACGTAGTGATGGAAGAACTATATTGTTAGGTCAACGTAGTGATGGAAGAACTATATTGTTAGGTCAACGTAGTGATGGAAGAACTATATTGTTAGGTCAACGTAGTGATGGAAGAACTATATTGTTAGGTCAACGTAGTGATGGAAGAACTATATTGTTAGGTCAACGTAGTGATGGAAGAACTATATTGTTAGGTCAACGTAGTGATGGAAGAACTATATTGTTAGGTCAACTTAGTGATGGAAGAACTATATTGTTAGGTCAACTTAGTGATGGAAGAACTATATTGTTAGGTCAACGTAGTGATGGAAGAACTATATTGTTAGGTCAACGTAGTGATGGAAGAACTATATTGTTAGGTCAACGTAGTGATGGAAGAACTATATTGTTAGGTCAACGTAGTGATGGAAGAACTATATTGTTAGGTCAACGTAGTGATGGAAGAACTATATTGTTAGGTCAACGTAGTGATGGAAGAACTATATTGTTAGGTCAACGTAGTGATGGAAGAACTATATTGTTAGGTCAACGTAGTGATGGAAGAACTATATTGTTAGGTCAACGTAGTGATGGAAGAACTATATTGTTAGGTCAACGTAGTGATGGAAGAACTATATTGTTAGGTCAACGTAGTGATGGAAGAACTATATTGTTAGGTCAACGTAGTGATGGAAGAACTATATTGTTAGGTCAACGTGGTGATGGAAGAACTATATTGTTAGGTCAACGTAGTGAAGGAAGAACCATATTGTTTTAGATTATCAAGTGAAATCAATCAAACATGATGGCACAATGGGGGTGGGGTATTTTTTTTCCGTTTTGCTTGGAAAGTGTTATTGTTGTAGCATTAGGTTGTAATTAAAGTGCGTTGGTGGCCAGGCAGGCGTAATATCCAGTCTGATTGTTTGACAACATGGAGGATTACTGATCAGTGTTACAACACAGCGTGGTCTTACCCCACTAACAATAATGAGATTTGCAGCTCTCTACCATCCCACACACAGACACAAAGGAGGGGATTGACTCTGGGATCACACTTAACAAAGAGAGGGAAGGAGAGCTAAGCTGTTTAAGAGTCCCGGTCTAGCCTAGTCCACCCTAGAGCCCTCTGTGCTTGAGAGGAAGAGATAAACTACGCGACCAAAAGTATGTGGACACCTGCTTGTCGAACATCTCATGCCAAAATCATGGGCATTAATATGGAGTTGGTCCCCCCCTTTGCTGCTATAACAGCCTCCACTCTTCTGGGAAGGCTTTCCACTAGATGTTGGAACATTACTGTGGGGACTTTCTTCCATTCAGTCACAAGCATTAGTGAGGTCGGCACTGACGTTAGACGATTAGGCCTAGCTCGCAGTCGGTGTTCCAATTCATCCCAAAGGTGTTCATGTGTTCGATGGCTTTGAGGTCAGGGCTCTGTGCAGGACAGTCAAGTTATTCCACACCAATCTCGACAAAACATTTCTGTATGGACCTCGCTTTGTGCACATTGTCATACTGAAACAGGAAAGGGCCTTCCCCAAAATGTTGCCACAAAGTTGGTAGTACAGAATCATTGTCTAGAATGTCATTGTATGCTGTAGCGTTAACATTCCCCTTCACTAGAACCAAGAGCCCTAGCCCGAACCATGAAAAACAGCTCCAAACCATTAGTCCTCCTCCAACAAACTTTACAGTTGGCACTATGCATTCGGGCAGGTAGTGTTCTCCTGGCATCCGCCAAACCCAGATTCGTCCGTTGGACTGCCTGATGGTGAAGCGTGATTCATCACTACAGAGAACGCGGTTCCACTGCTCCAGAGTCCAATGGCGGCGAGTTTTACACCACTCCAGCCGACGTTTGGCATTGCACATGTTGATCAAAGGCTTGTGTGCAGCTGCTCGGCCATGGAAACCCATTTCATGAAGCTCCCAACGAACAGTTGTGCTGACGTTGCTCCCAGAGGCAGTTTGGAACTCGGTAGTGAGTGTTGCAACTGAGGACATATGATTTTTATGCACTGCGCGCTTCAGCACTCGGTGGTCCTGTTCTGTGAGCTTGTGTGGCCTACCAATTCTTGGATGAGCCGTTGTTGCTCCTAGACGTTTCCACTTCAAAGTAACATCACTTAAAGTTGACTAGGGGCAGCTTTAGCAAGGCAGAAATTTGATGAGTTGACTTATTGGAAAAGTGGCAGTATGACGGTGCCACGTTGAAAGTCACTGAGCTCTTCAGTAAGGCCATTCTACTGCCAATGTTTGTCTATGGTGTCACGCCCTGACCATAGTTTGCTTTGTAAGTTTCTATGTTTTGTTTGGTCAGGGTGTGATCTGAGTGGGCATTCTATGTTGTATGTCTAGTTTGTCTATTTCTATGTGTTGGCCTGATATGGTTCTCAATCAGAGGCAGGTGTTAGTTGTTGTCTCTGATTGGGAACCATATTTATGTAGCCTGTTTTGTATTGTGGGTTGTGGGTGATTGTTCCTGTTACTGTGTTTCTGTGTTCACCTTACGGGACTGTTTCGTCGTCGTCGTCGTCGTTTGTTTGTTTGTTGTTTTTTGTTTTTTCAAGTATTCTATTAAAATGAATACTCACCACGCTGCATCTTGGTCCTCCTCTCTTTCGCCCGACGAAGGACGTTACATATGGAGATTGCATGGCTGTGTGCTCGATTTTATACACCTGTCAGCAACGGTTGTGACTGAAATAGCCGAATCCACTAATTTGACGGGGTGTCCACATACTTTTGTATATATAGTGTCATTTGCAGAGGCGCTCCTCAGTTTAGCCCAAATCCCAGAGGTGGGCCTGTACAACAGTGTCTGAGAAAAGCCCTGGGCTCTGTATGAATACTGTAAAAGTGCACCCTTCCTGCGTCCCTTCCAATCACTGATTCAACACAGCTGTAATGATGAAAGAATGGGTTCCACTACAGTATACTGATTCAACACAACTGTATAGATGAAAGAATGGGTTCCACTATACTGATTCAACACAGCTGTAATGATGGAAGAATGGGTTCCACTATACTGATTCAACACAGTTGTATAGATGAAAGAATGGGTTCCACAACATGGCTTTCACCTATCCTGTGGTCAGATCAGCGATTACCTCATAGAAGGGAAGAGAATAAATGATCTGAAAGAATAGGAAGAACTAAGAGGTTATCCCTTTAGGGCAAGTAGTTTGGCAGAAAGTAGTCAAACACACACAGACAACATTTTATGTAAAAATAAGTAGAGGCACAAGGAAGACAATACAAGCACTTCATATAAATGCATTTTCAAAGCATTGAAATAGAGCCGTTGTTAGAGGAGGAGGTGGGGGGGATGACCCCTGAGAGTGTGCTGCCGCCGGTGTGACTTGTGACTGCGAGGGGAATTGGACACGCCAAGCTCGGGCTGACTCCTGGAATACACAGAGAGAGAGGATCATTTAACAAAGAGATTATCCAGCAAAAGCCCCAAGGGCAGGGGAGAACTGTTAAAGTGTAAATGATGGAAGGGTCGCACGCACATACAGTACGTACGTACACACACAGTATGCAAACCCCACAGTCATACAGTATGCAAACCCCACAGTCATACAGTATGCAAACCCCACAGTCATACAGTATGCAAACCCCACAGTCATACAGTATGCAAACCCCACAGTCATACAGTATGCAAACCCACACAGTCATACAGTATGCAAACACACACAGTCATACAGTATGCAAACCCACACAGTCATACAGTATGCAAACCCACACAGTCATACAGTATGCAAACCCACACAGTCATACAGTATGCAAACCCACACAGTCATACAGTATGCAAACCCACACAGTCATACAGTATGCAAACCCACACAGTCATACAGTATGCAAACCCACACAGTCATACAGTATGCAAACCCACACAGTCATACAGTATGCAAAGGACCTGCTAACCTCAAAGACCCAGAGGCCAAATTCCGCTTCCCAGAATATTCGTCAACACAGAGGACAATTATGAGGACCTGCATCTGATCGTTTATAAGGTGAGGAGATGTCTGCGTCCCTTAGGGCTCTAGTCAAAAGTAGTGGAGGGCTCTGGTAAAAAAAAAAAGGGGGATTATTTGGGATGCAACTAAGGAGAAGGGAACTGTGATCTTGAATCCCGCTGGTTCGTAGGAACCCGGTCGCATTAATTATGGAAATCACCCAAAGAGGCTTTTTTTAATGTTTTAATGAGAGCCGGATTGGTAGTACTCGCAACCCATTATTTGTTTGGCAGACAATTTGGTAATTTGGTATTATTTCATAACTGAAGGACAGAGGGAGGGTTTGACCCAAGTTGACCTCTTGTTGGGAATAGACGGCTTTGTTCTCTGGTCTCTCAAATGGCGTCCTTAAATTATTTCTAAATCCAATATATTTGATAAGTTCTAAATTATAGTATTCCTTTCTCTAGACCTATTATATTCAAACGGCACATTGTCTGCTTTATTTCAGGCGATGAGTGCAGCAGTTTGTTTTATGATCAGTGGCGAGTATCTTCTCATATAGTTTGATCACCCCCCCCCCCCCCCCCTTCTACACATCTGGGCTGATGCTTATTACATTTTCTTAGTCTGCTGTTCTTGTGAATATAGCAATGGCAAATTATTGGCAAAATATTATGTGGACTGAAAATAAAAAACCTAAAGTTCCTAAATCCATTCTACTAATTCTAACTGTATGGTCATATTCTCTCCCAGCGTCGGTGGAGCTGACGAGGGAGTTCTGTGAGCAGCTGGATGGCCTGGTGGGTCCTCAGCTCACCCTGCTGGCCTCAGACATGTGTGAACAGTACAACGTCAGACACAGGATATCAGGGTCAGTACTGTCACTTTAATCCGCAAAGCCGCTAACCTCCACTCCAATTCCTCAGCCTGTGTTGCTTCGACACGCAATGATGGAGATTACGGTCCGAAATATTGAAAGAGGTATAGTCGACCGACCCCTCATTAAACTTAGCATCCGGAACCAAATCTCACATGTGCGCTTGCCAACTTCGTCTGTCACAAGAGACTGTCGTAGCTGAATCAGAATTAGTTTAGTAACATAGATAAATAAGATGTTTTATTTATTTTCAGAATATGCAGAATATCAGAAAGGGAGAAGGGCTCCACTATGTCTGTACGCTAGTCACTCCCTTCTTTTCCCATTGGGGGGAGGAGTATGGCAGTGTCTGGAATCATTGTATTACCCCTCTAATGTTGTATGAATCTTGACCTGGTATATGACCTAGAGAATCACTCCCCTTTCTGAGATTGTCCAGGAGGGGGTGTATTTGAGATGGGAGTATCTAGAATTGACAATTGATATATGCCATTGGATGAGGTAATGTTTTCGTACTAAGTGGTACCAAGAACGAGATTAGAATCTCGTTTTAGGAGACCAAACTGAACGATAATTTATAGCTAATGCTATCTAGCTATGGGATACTCCTCTTTAAAGTAAAAGGTTCTTTGTGAACTGTTCCTAAGATCTGTGGTTCGTCATGTAAGTTGAGAGGGGTATATCTTGGCTATAAAAGATACTAAGAATTGTTTTGTAAGGACTCTCAGAGAATTCATTTATAGACACTGAATTGATCTGAGAGTCAAAGGGCTATGGTGAAGGCCATATAATTAAAGATGGACTTTATAATATAACTCTGACTTGTGTGTGGTTTGCTCTCTCATCATTTAATAATACAGGAAATTACCACGACACCCCTTATAAATACAACAGCTAGACTCTAGTGTCACAGCATGCACTGAAGTGGAGCTTGCCCTTATCTGGAGCATTAGGATGTAATTGAATTTGGACTGGAAGATTGTTCAGCAGCCAAACGTGCTTCTACACCTGCATTGCTTGCTGTTTGGGGTTTTAGGCTGGGTTTCTGTACAGCACTTCGAGATATTAGCTGATGTACGAAGGGCTATATAAAATAAACTTGATTTGAGTTGATTTGAGTTGTTTTTGTCATGTTTTGTCATTGATTATCATGTCTTGTCCCTGTGCTTCCCTTCTATTCGTTTCCCTCTGCTGGTCTTATTTGGTTCTTTCCCTCTTTCTATCCCTCTCTCTCCCCCTCCCTCTCTCCCTCTCTCGCTCTCTCTCTCTATCGTTCCGTTCCTGCTCCCAGCTGTTCCTCATTCTCCTAACTACCTCATTTACTCTTTCACACCTGTCCCCTATTTTGCCCTCTGATTAGAGTCCCTATTTCTCCCTCTGTTTTCCGCTTCTGTCCTTGTCGGATCCTTGTTTGATGTTTGCTGTTCTGTGTCCTTGTTCCGCCCTGTCGTGTTTTTGCCTTCATCAGATGCTGCGTGTGAGCAGGAGTCACCTAAGATATATCCAGGAGTACCGTTTTGTTTAAGACTGGAATAAAGACTCTGTTTATGTTAAGTCGCTTTTGGGTCTTCATTCACCAGCATAACAGTTTTAACACAAGCCACTTCTCTGTTTGTCAGGATGGGTCCCACCAGCCTATTTCCGAAACATATAAGAGCGTTGAAGCACGAGACTAACCTTCTCTACCGTTGTTGTCCTATAGCTACCAAGTGTAGCAACGTGAAGTGAACCTGCGCAGATACTCTGTGTGACAAAGTCTTGCAAAGTCTTGCATCATGCTCATCTCAATATCTGCGGTGCTGCGTCTACCCTTAACATTACATATTGTGCTGGCAAGGATATATTATTTTCATATTGGACTTTCCAGTATGGTTCCAGCAACTCTGTTGGATGCGCAAGCTGGCTAGCACAGTACAGTTCTGCTTGGCTCTGCTCATCTCGACTCAGTAGTGTGAAGAGGTCGTTTGACTCTCCTCTCATCCTTGTAATTATCGTCATCCTCTCCCTCTGTGTTGCTGCAGGCCGGACAAGGAGCCTCAGTTCAAGTTCACCTACTTCAACCACATGAACCTGGCAGAGAAGAGCACCATCCACATGAGGAAGACTCCCAGCGTATTTCTGACCTCCGTCCACCCAGACATGAAGATTCTGGGAGACATCAACTGTGACTCTGCCCGGTAAGCACTAAGCACAACAACAATGTATCACAACAAAACTACAACCCTATTAGGGTTAGCTCTCTGAGGCTTAGTTTTGACAGCTCTCTGTGAGTAGAGTATATTATAGTGTCCTTATGTTCATGTCCTTTTTTGCATGTTGCCTCAGGGTTGATGAAGAGATCATTGTGAAGGCAATGACAGACTACTGGGTGGTCGGCCAGAAGTCGGACCAGAGAGAGCTGTACGTCATCTTGAACCAGAAGGATGTCAATTTGATTGAAGTTAACGGTATGTCCAACGTAGATAGATTGATGGAAGAATTAAGGATTTTTTGGAGCTCATCTCACGTTTCCTTGGTTATGCTTGCTTATCCCAACAGAAGAAGTGAAAAGGCTCTGTGCAGTTCAACAACATTTTCTTCTTGGACTGAAGGAAGGAAGGAAGGAAGGAAGGAAGGAACTGCTCAAAGAAGAACGAGAGACAGAGAAATTGACTGTTTCACCACATTAAAATTGTCAGCATTGCAGGGTATTATGACAGCATCAGTGTAATGCAATAATTGCATAGATTATGTAAGGGTTTGTCCAAACCATGAAAATGCCACGCACACGTCCCTCCATGGGGGATAGGTCTATAATCTATTTAGTAACCACATTATAGGCCTGTTAGAACACACACCTCTTGCACAGTCTTCACATTTTGCTGCCTTAAAATTAAATATAAAAAGGGAGTAAGTAGCTTTGTTTTTTACAGATCTACGCAACTCTACATTTTGAAAGTGAAAAAGTTATTGACAATATTCTAATTAATACAAAAATGAAGATGTCTTGATTGCGTATGTCTTTACACCCCAGAGTTGATACTTGGTGGAAACACTGTTGGCAGCCATTAAGGCTGTGAATCATTTGGAATAAGATTCTACCAACTTTGCACAACTCTTAGGGCAACATATGTCCATTGTTTTTGTCAAAATTTCTCAAGCTCAGTAAATTTGGGTGGGAATCATTAATGGACAGCAATTTTTTTTAAATTTATTTTATTTTACCGTTATTTTACCAGGTAAGTTGACTGAGAACACGTTCTCATTTGCAGCAACAACCTGGGGAATAGTTACAGGGGAGAGGAGGGGGATGAATGAGCCAATTGTAAACTGGGGATTATTAGGTGACCATGATGGTTTGAGGGCCAGATTGGGAATTTAGCCAGGACACCGGGGTTAACACCCCTACTCTTACGATAAGTGCCATGGGATCTTTAATGACCTCAGAGAGTCAGGACACCCGTTTAACGTCCCATCCGAAAGACGGCACCCTACACAGGGCAGTGTCCCCAATCACTGCCCTGGGGCATTGGGAACTAGTTTTAGACCAGAGGAAAGAGTGCCTCCTACTGGCCCTCCAACACCACTTCCAGCAGCATCTGGTCTCCCATCCAGGGCCTGACCAGGACCAACCCTGCTTAGCTTCAGAAGCAAGCCAGTAGTGGTATGCAGGATGGTATGCTGCTGGCAATATTCAAACCTTGTCTGATTTTCAAGCACATTTAATTCAGGACTGAGACTAGACCACTCAGGAGCACTCAACACCTATTTTAAAGCCATTATGGTGTGTTTTCTGAGGCGGGTTTTCTTTTATCTTTTTCCCTGCCTTTGCTCCCTTCATATTTATTTTGCTCCTGACAAACTCCCTAGTCCCTGCCGGTGACAAGCATACCCATAACATGATGTTGCCACCCCAATACATCACAGGTATAGAGTTTTGTTTTTTCTGCGGGACAATTACACAAATTCTAATGCCAAAGACACCAGAATGGCTTTCCAAAGGGTGTAGAGTGTTCCAGATTGGTCCAGTTAAATCTGCTTTAAAAAACTCTGAGACAAGATTTGAATATTGCTGTCTATCAATGATTCCCAACCAAATTTGCTGAGCTTGAGCAATTTTGACAAAAACAATGGATATATGTATTTTGGATATTTTATTAGGATCCCCCTTAGCTGTTGCAAAAGCAGCAGCTACTCTTCCTGGGGCCCACACAAAGCATGAAACATGACATAATACAGAATATTAATAGACAAGAACAGCTCAAGGACAGAACTACATCAATTGAATATGTTGCCCTAAGTGTTGTGCAAGGTTGGTAGAATCTTATTCAAAGTTATTCGCAGCTGTGATGGCTGCCAAAAGGTGCTTCCACCAAGTATTACTTCTGGGGTGCGAAGACCTACTCAATGCATTGTCATTTTTTTGTATTTTTTAGTAATTTGGAAAATAATCTAGAATTTTTCTTTAACTTTGAAAACATGGAGTAGGTTGTGTAGATCGATATAATAAAAAAAAAAATGTAATCCCTTTTTAGATTTAATCTTAAGGCAGCAAAATGTGAAGACCGTCCAAAGGGGTGTGTAGACTTTCACTAGCAACTGTACATTATGAAGCTTTTCTGAATGGGTGCCTATGGTTGCATGGCCATCGGTGTTCCATTGATCTCTGTATGTATAGTAAAAAATGAAATAAAGAAGCTTTTCACATCATGTAATTTTCATTCTTGTAATTAAGAGTAAAATGATCAGAATTGTTCAGAATTTGTAATTGCTTTCTTGTTGAAGTTCCTGCCAGCTGTTTCTTACAGTTGACATCATTGTTCTACTTGTTGTTGTTAAGGACACACCATGACATTATTATCACTAAAATAGTTTAAAACCGACATGCACAGACATGCTGTTATTTTCTTCTATGGGTTCTGTTCATTAGCTTGTATAATGTCTAAAGTAATGTGGATTGTAAAATACAACCCCAACATAAAAAAATTAAGAATTCATTTTCCTCCCACGTAGCCCATTTCAACTACAGCCTAAAAATATATGTTCTGTTTGACAAGGGAATGCTCTCCTAACTGTAACGCCAAAACATGCCAAAAAAGTTTTTTGCTAACATAGTGTTCCCCCAACTAATGGAAAACTGGACACTCATAAGTTAGGGGAACATTACGGATAACATTACAAAAATGTTCTCGCTCTCCCTAGAATTGTTAGCTGGGTAACCATAACAACAAACATTGATCAGCTGCTTCTGAACTTTTTGTACTTTCCTATATTGACCCAGTAGGGACTGATAAAGCCACATTATAACCAATGGTTCAGACTGCTCTGGGGGGAAGTTTCCCATTGGTACAGATCTATACTGAACAAAAATATAAACACAACATGTAAAGTGTTGGTCCCATGTTTCATGAGCTGAAATAAAATATTACAGAAATGTTCCATACGCACAAAAAGCTTATTTCTTTCAAACGTTGTGCACAAATTTGTTTACATCAATGTTAGTGACAATTTCTCCTTTGCCAAGATAATTCATCCACCTCACAGGTGTGGCATATCAAGAAGTTGATTAAACAGCATGATCATTATACAGGTGCACCTTGTGCTGGGGACAATAAAAGGAAACTCTAAAATGTGCAGTTTTGTCACACAACATAATGCCACAGATGTATTGTGTTTTAAGGGAGCGTGCAATTGGCACACTGACTGCAGGAATGTCCACCAGAGCTGAATGTTAATTTCTCTACCATAAGCCGCCTCCAATGTCGTTTTAGAGAATTTGGCAGTACTTCCAACAGGCCTCGCAACCGCAGACCAAGTGTAATGCCAACCCAGGACCTCCACATCTAGCTTCTTCACCTACGGGATCATCTGAGATCAGCCACCCGGACAGCTGATGAAAATGTGGATTTGCACAACCAAAGAATTTCTGCACAAACTGTCAGAAATGTCTCAGGGAAGCTTATCTGCGTGCTCGTTGTCCTCACCAGAGTCATGACTTTACTGCAGTTTGGCGTCGTAATCGACTTCAGTGGGCAAATACTCACCTTCGCTGGTCACTGGCATGCTGGAGAAGCGTGCTCTTCACAGATGAATCCCGGTTTCAACTGTACCGGGCAGATGGCTGACAGTGTGGTGTCATGTGGGCAAGTGGATTGCTGATGTCAACATTGTGAACAGAGTGCCCCATGGTGGCGGTGGGGTTATGGTATGGGCAGGCATAAGCTACGGACCACGGAAAACAATTGCATTTTATCAATGGCAATTTGAATGTACTGAGATACCATGACGAGATCCTGAGTCCCATTGTCATGCCATTCATCCGCCGAAATCAGCTCATGTCGCAAGGATCTGTACACAATTCCTGGAAGCTGAAAATGTTCCAGTTCTTCCATGGCTTGCACTCACCAGACATGTCAACAATTGAGCATGTTTGGAATGCTCTGGATCGACATGTACAACAGCATGTGGGATAACATTCCACAGGCCAAAATTAACAGTCTGATCAACTCAATGCAAAGGAGATGTGTTGTGCTGCATGAAGCAAATGATGGTCATACCAGATACTGACTGGTTTTCTGACCCATTCCCCTACCTTTATTAAGGTATCTGTGACCAACAGATGCATATCTGTATTCCTAGTCATGTGAAAGCCATATATTAGTGTAACGGATGTGAAATGGCTAGCTAGTTAGCGGGTACGCGCTAGTAGCATTTCAATCAGTTACGTCACTTGCTCTGAGACAATAAGTAGGGTTGCCCCTTGCTCTGCAAGGGCTGCAGCCTTTGTGGAGCGATGGGTAATGATGCTTCGTGGGCGACCGTTGTTGATGTGTGCAGAAGGTCCCAGGTTCGTGCCCGTGTCGGGGCGAGGGGACGACGCAAAGTTATACTGTTACATTAGGGCCTCATTTATTTCAATTGACTGATTTCCTTATATGAACTGTAACTCAGTAAAATCTGTTAAATTGTTGTATGTTGCATTTATATTAACCTCCACCATTGGTGAGGAAATTGCTAAATTGACCCAAGATCAGCATCTGTGGGCAACTTCACTCTACTCTGTCCGGCCAAGATCTTGCCACAAGTAGGTCCCTAACTGATACAGGGTCAAATATTTTTTCAATGCCCCACAGGTTGAGGCTGTGATTGCGGGTAGGATGATCTGACCCTGGTGCAACTTCTGCTGTTAAAGCCCCCTAGCTCAGATACATTAAGTATTTTCCACCTGGGAGACACTGTCTGTCTGTCTGTCTGCCTCATGGTTGTGCTGCTGACAACACTGTGACCGCCCTTTTGTGGTGTGTTGAAAGTACACACAAGGTGAAATTTGAAACGATAAAATTGGAGAGATGATGAGAGTGGGAAACCGTTACATTCCATAGGACAGGACATAGAATAACCTTTATGTTCAATAGGTCTTCATTAAATGAGAATAATGCCAGGGGCACAGGCACACACACACACGCAAATGGGTGTCTGACTTTGAAAGTAGGGGTGCTAAAACATAGTGTAATGACCCTGGGTTTATAAGCGCGGAAATCGACACCGCCGTTGGTTGAGCATGTTTTTGCGGCACAGTAGATAGCGCGCCGGACCTCGGGCTAGAAGGTCGAGGATTCAAGACCTGCCCCCTGCTGTTTCATTACAATACGTTTACACCGATATTTCGAAAGTGGGGGTGCAGCTGCTCTGTTTTGCTAGATTGCTCAAGCGCCTATGCACCCACACAGAGAGAGAAAAAAATAGAGGGGAAGGAGTTCAAACTTTGGTTCAATGATGACGCCATTGCCTTCTAGGCTTGTTGTACATCGATTACCCCCCAGGTACTTACAGTTGTTTTGCCCACAAACACACACGTCAAAGTATCTCAGAACATGTTCGAAATCATTAGCCTATCAGCGCGACGCTCCCGACCAGAAATCAGCCACTCAGCCAATTGGCATTGCCTAGCAGAATTTAGAATGTTCAAAACTGCCCCGCCATGTTGTTATTTTGAGTTAACGAACTTGGAAGTCGTTTATCTGACTACCCACGTCCAAAAAGGGTGCTAGCTGGGCAGCTATAACTTTGAAATCACCACTAACAACTCCTTTTTCCAACAGGTAAGAATGCACAATGATGAAATACTATGTTGGTAAATGTTTCTTATTAACGTTAATACTAAATACAGTGGCTAACATTGACTGCGCCTAACGTTATTTGGCTAGATAGCTACAGTATACAGTCACAAGATAATCCATGTATTTGTCTATAAAACGTGTAAGTAGCTAGTAGTTCCAAGCATTGTATTTATATTTGTCACAGGATCATGGACTCCATGGAAGCTCGTTTCGGCCACCTGCGTCGGCGTGACACCAGTGTGGACATGCTGCGTGTGAAGATGTTTCGGAGACTGTCGCAGTCCCAGGAGAACCGAGACAAGGCCCTGAACAGCCGCAGACACCTTGACAATCTCCCGGAGTTGTAATGTTCTCAACTGGACATGTCGGTTGCTGAAAATGTGTCAGTAGTCCAGGAAAATGTACCGAATGCAAAACAAGTGAAAAGTGAGTTGTTTTTGTGGTGGTTCTGTTGTGCATTCGTGGTTCACTTATTTAACAATCTGAACAGTATTCAGTAGGTCAGGGGTTCCCAAACTTTTTTCATTCAGGCCCCCCCTTCCAGCATTTGAACACCCAGCCGCCCCCCCATGCACGCGCCACGTATATTTCTATGGGCACAAGCACTGTACATGACACACTTTTCACACCCGTCTGGTTGTTGGAGAGAAAATGTTGCAGGGTTTATTTTGCCATGTCTCATGTGATATTTCAGTGACTCAAACATTACATCAATCTAAGGCTAAAAACATTAGCTGACATGGGCTAGTTGATCTCGACATTTCTGAAAAGTTATAAATAGCTCTAAGGTCTGCAATGACTGGACTGGCACAACAAGAGAAACTGATGATACACTGCTTACATTTAAAGTTGCACCTTGTGCATTTACTATTACCAATTTGAATAATCATTTTAAAGCTGGACTGAGTTCCTTAATAAATATATATGTGCCAATCAAGTTTGGACAGACACCTCCTCATTCAAGGCTTTCTTTATTTTATATGTTCTACATTGTAGAACAATAGTGAATAAATATCTTTGAAATAACACATGGATGATGTAGTAACCAAAAAAAAAAAGATCTAAATATGAGATTCTTCAAAGTAGCCACCCTTTGCCTTGACGACAGCTTTGCATTCTCTCAACCAGCTTCATGAGGTAGTCACCTGGAATACGTTTCAATTAACAGGTGTGCCTGAAGTTAATGTGTGGAATTTCTTTCCTCAATGCGTTTGAGCCAATCAGTTGTGTTGTGACAAGATAGGGAGGTAAACAAGAAACCACTATTTGGTAAAAAAAAAACATGGCAAGAACAGCTAAAATAAGCAGAAAGAACTGGCAGTCCATCATTACTTTAGGACATGAAGGTCAGTCAATCTGGAAAACTTTAAATGTTTCTTCAAGTGCAGTCGCAAAAACCATCAAGCGCTATGATGAAATTGGCTCACATGAGGACCGCCACAGGAAAGGAAGACACGGAGGATAAGTTCATTAGTTAACTGCACCTCAGATTGCATCCCAAAATAAATGCTAACAGACACAGACACATCTCAACATCAACTGATCAGAGGAGACTGTGAATCAGGACTTCAAGGTCGTATTGCTGCAAAGAAACCACTACTAAGGGACACCAATAAGAAGAGACTTTCTTGGGCCAAGAAACACGAGCAATGGACATTAGACTGGTGGAAATCTGTCCTTTGGTCTGATAAGTTCAAATTTGAGATTTTTGGTTCCAACCAGTTGAGTCTTTGTGAGCTGCAGAGTAGGTGAACGGATGAACTCCTTGTGTGGTTCACACTGTGAAGCATGGAGGTGTGATGGTGTGGGGATGATTTGCTTGTGACACGGTCAGTGATTTATTTAGAATTCAAGGCACACTTAACCAGCATGTCTACCGCAGCGATACGCCATCCCATCTTGTTTGTGCTTAGTGGGACTATCATTTGTTTTTCAACAGGACAATGGCCCAACACACCTCCAGGCTGTGTAAGGGCTATTTGACCAAGAAGGAGTGATGGTGCTGCATTAGATGACCTGGCCTCCACAATCACCCGACCTCAACCCAATTGAGATGGTGTGGGATGAGTTGGACCGCAGATTGAAGGAAAAGCAGCCAACAAGTGCTCAGCATATGTGGGAACTCCTTCAAGACTGTTGGACAAGCATTCCTCTTGAAGCTGGTTGAGAGAATGCCAAGAGTGTGCAAAGCTTTCAAGGCAAAGGATGGCTACTTTGAAGAATCTCAAATATAAAAAATATTTTGATTTAACACTTTTGGTTTCTACATGATTCCATATGTGTTATTTCAAAGTTTTTATGTCTTCACTATTATTCTACAATGTAGAAAATATATTTTTTTAAATAAGAAAACCCTTGAATGAGGGGGTTTGTCTGTCCAAACTTTTGACTGTTAGTGAAAACATACAACGATTGAACAAAAATATAAACACAACATGTAAAGTGTTGGTCCCATGTTTTATGAGCTAAAATAATATATCCCAGAAACCTTCCATACCCACAAAAAGCTTATTTCTGTAAAATGTTGTGTACAAATTTGTTTACATCCCTGTTAGTGACCATTTTTCCTTTGCCAAGATAATTTGTCCACCTGACAGGTGTGGCATATCAAGAAGCTGATTAAACAGCATTGTCATTACCCCTATGTGAAAAAGTAATTGTGCCACCTTTAGCGACAATGACTCCAACCATACACTTGCTGTGGTTGTTGATCAGTCTCTCACGTCTCTTCTCCGATACAGAGCAGAATTAATGGCTGTCATTGTAAATAAGAATTTGTTCTTAACTGACTTGCCTAGTTAATTAAAGGTTTATTACACAGGTGCACCTTGTGCTGGGGACAATAAAAGGTCACAAATGTGCAGTTTTGTCACACAAGACAATACTACAGATGTCTCAAGTTGAGGGAACGTGCAATTGGCATGCTGACTGTATGAATGTCCACCAGAGCTGTTGCCAGATAATTTAATGTTAATTTCTCTACAATAAGCCGCCTCAAATGTCATTTTAGAGAATTTGGCAGTACGTCCAACAACCGCAAACCACGTGTACCAAGCCAAGACCTCTACATCTGGCTTCTTTATCTGCTGTATCGATACTAACAACCCTTACTGCTGATGTGCAAACCCACAGTTTCAATCTAAGACTTTTTGCTCAAACTGTCAAAAACCGTCTCAGGGAAGCTCATCTCCGTGCTCGTCGTCCTCACCAAGGTCTTGATCTGACTGCAGTTTGGCGTCATAATCAACTTCAATGGGGAAATGTGCACCTTCGATGGCCGCTGGCACGCAGGAGAAGTGTGCTCTTCACTGATGAAGCCCGGTTTCAACTTTACCGGGCAGGTAATGGGACCCATCGGCATGTTTGGTTTTCACCAGGCATAATGGGAACCATCTCATCCAAAAAGTTGACTCAAGTTTGCCAAAAAGCACCTGGATGATAAAGACTCTTGGAAGAATGTTCTATGGACAGATGAGTCAAAAGTATAACATTGTGGATGACATGGGTCCCATTATGTCTGGCGAAAACCAAACACTGCATTCCACAGTAAGAACCTTAGATCAACCGTCAAGCATGATGGTGGTAGGGGATGGTTTGCTGCCTCAGGACCTGGACGACTTGCGTTAATAGAAGGAACCATTAATTAATAATCAGAGAAGAGACGTGAGAGACTGATCAACAACTACAGGAAGTGTTTGGTTGGAGTCACAACCAGTTATTGAGTGTAAGGGGGGCAATTACTTTTCACACGGGCACAATTATGCATTGTTATTTGTTCACTCAGGATCCCTTTATATGATATTAGGTTTTCGTTGAAGATCTGATAACATTCAGTATAAAAAAATATTCAAAAGTAGAGAAAATTAGAAAGGGTGCAAATGCTTTATAACTGCACTATATATATATATCTTTATTTATTTATATATATATTTATTATTTTGTGGGGACCCCCGCACCCCCCTACTGACCCAAGGGGTGTGCTCCTCACAGTTTGGGAACCACTGCTCTAGGTAATGTTACTGGCTACAATATTTTATTCTCTGAAACTGTGGAATATGTCTAAAAAATGAGCCTGAGCCAACTTCACCCTCATGCCTCTTCATCCTCCACTCCCACTAACATTATGTAATCCCACACTGATCTATTTTCTCTCCAACTCCCTCCTTCTTTTTTCTCAGACGCTGCAGTGGAGGAGCGAATGAAAAAGCTTGCCCGCTACAAAGAGAAGAAGGAGCTTGTGAAGGAGAAAGAGAAGAGGGCAAGGGAGATGAAGGGGGTGTTCAAGGTTGGGCTGTACCGGCCAGAGGCCCAGCCCCTGGTCCCTCTGCCGCAGGCCCCAGTTGCCACAATCAAAGCCAGGGTGAGAGGGCACAGCTTAAGACTGACTCAGTATACTGCTGACATGTCTATAGATGTTATATCCATCGTCCTTGGGAGTCACTGTTCAATCATTGATTTGATGAAGATGTAATTGACTCATCACCGGAGGTTCAACTTCGATGTGCCCAAAATTCATTAGCATATAAGAATAGAAGAACTGGTGTTCTTAGTGGTTGTTACATGGCCATAACTTGGCCGTTCCCCCCAACCAGGCAACAACGCTAGTGGTCCAGCCCCAATCCACCAGAGTGACTCGCTCCACCAGGCCCCCAAGGTGACTTTTTTCCTGCCAAGTCTACATTTGTTCTGCACATGTCTTTATATAAGATTTTCTGTCACATTATTTAGTCAAGAACTACAATAGCTGCTTTTTTGAATAACCATATAATTTACCATATGCAGTTTTTTTCTCTGTTCCATTGACCTTGGCAACACAGCCTATTGACACTTCCTGTTTCAAGAAAAGGTTGGTGTTTCTTTACCCCCACTTTACCTCTAAAACAATTAGTCCAGCCTTTATCATCTTTAAATTGTTTGCTTGATTCAACACTTGCTGACCCTTGACCTCTACCTGGTTCTGGCTTAGTTGAACCAGCTGTGGTCAGGTCAGCCAGAAGGACCAGGATTGCTATAGGTAACACTCCTAACCATGACAACAATCTGTCAACTGTACTACACACAGCTATTCTTTATATTACTCTCCACGCCTTTTGTTTTGCCAATTATTTGACCCTGATAAACATATCCTTGACTTGAAACTCATGACTGTTATTTTTCCACTTTCCTGCAGTTGAACCAGTAGTCAGAGCCCCATCCACAAGGTCAGCTAATAGGCCTCGGGTCTCTGTGGCCCCTGTGGCAAAGGACAAACCTGCTGCAGCTCCCAAGACCAGATCAAAAGCCAAGCAGTCTGCAGCACCACCTGTTGGCAGAGGGAGGAACACCAGGGGTAAGCATTGGCAGCTGACTTCCCAACCTTGTTATGCACCATTCTTTAACAACATTTTGTGTGCTTTTCGACATGTTATTTCTGCATTCAAAAATAATGATTTGGCATTCTCTTTAGGAAAAGCTATGAGCAATAAGCAGGCTGCTGTGAAAGTGGACAAGCCATTAGAGGAGCCTAGGGCTGCCAGCCCCACACCCCTTAGTGCAGAGGAGCAGGAGGATGAGAAGATGGTAGAAGACCTTGTTCATCCAGCTCCAGAACCTGTCTCAGCCCAGGCCGACTGTATCCCCCCTTCAGCCTCCAACTTGTTCTCATTCCCCCCCCAGGGCTTTGTGTTCCAGGCCCCAGCCAGCCTGTCCTCCTTCAACCCCAACCCTCTCACTCCCCGCTCTGCAGACTCCTTTTTCAAACCCAGGTAACTTTGTGTGTGACTCCTCACATCTATGGACCTTCATCCTCTCTATGGTCCTTTGTCTTCTCTATGGACCTTTATCCTCTCTTCTCTTGACCTTTATCCTCTCTCTGCACCTTCTCGAATGGCATTGGAGGAAGCATTTACCTCAGATTTTCTCTTCCAATGGGGTTTGAGAAGTCGAGGAGAGGATTCGAGGAAATCCTTTTTAGGGCAGCAGGTAGCCTAGCGGTTAAGAGTGTTGGGCCAGTAACCGAAAGGTTGATGGTTGGAACCCCCGAGCTGATTAGGTGTAAAATCTGTCCATGTGCCCTAATTGCTTCTGTAAGTTGCGCTGCGTAAGAGCGTCTGCGAAATTACTGAAATTTTAATATTTCTTCACTCTTTTCTGATCAGTCTATATCCCTCTAACATATTGTAACGACTTATAAACCCAGGGTCGTTACAATATAAACTCTCTCTATTCCCTTTCAATAAATTCATATTTACTAGGTTTAGTCAGATTCATTGATTCAGAGAATGAAAAACTGGTTGATATACCATTACTACTTATTAAAATATGACAGGCTGTCATTTTTTATCTTTGTATGTATTAAACTTTTGTCATCCTCTCCAGTGTCTCAGTTCTACACCCTGTTCAACTCTGGCCATCTGATAACCTGGTGCCCAAAATGGAGCTCAGTGCCCTCTCTCCTGCCAAGTCCCCTGTTCACTCCCCACCTCGCCCTTCTCCTACTCTTGCCCCTCGGTGTCTTCCGAGTCCCAAGGAACCAGAGCATGATGTGCCCTACTTCAGGTGAGGGTTAATATGTGAAACCAAGTCATCAGCTATGTTCCTGACTCAGACTAGTATTGGTGTGTCATGTGAATGTCTGTCCGTGTGTCTGTCAGGTTAGTGGTAGTCAGTGAGACAGAGAGGCTGACAGAATTTTGTCAGCAGTGGGAGCCCAGGGTGGTTGATGCCTTTGTCCCTGAAGAGAGTGAGTGACTCATGTGTTTTATCCATTATATGCTGTGGATTCTGATTTCTATAAGCAAAAAATACATCACACCACATTTCCTCAATGTATCCTTCTCTCTCAATACCTTTCCTAACTGTGTTGACCTCCATCCCTGTGAAGTGTGTGACCGTATGCGTACGGCGGTGGGCCAGGCTGCTGATGGAGAGGTTTGGTCAGTTCTCTGGCCTGGTGGATGACTGTGAGCTGGGCAGAGGAGAGAAGATCACCACCTGCACTGACCTGCAAGGCTTCTGGGACATGGTGTACTACCAGGTGGGTTAATGAGGACATGGTCTACTGTGTGTGTAAAATTAGATGAACAAACAGTCAGACACTGGTGGTTAAACTCTGTTTGTGCCTGTCTGTTAACACTACAGCTAAACAATACTAGCTACCTCTAGGAAGAATTACCACCTAGATTGGTACAGCATCCTGAAAGGTTGAAAATGTGGATTCAAGCTTTCTAAAAAGGGCAACCCCTCTTCTCTCTCTCCACTTGTTTGACTCTTCCTCTTTCAGGTAGAGGACGTGAACAAGAAGTTTGGTGCTCTGAAGGAGGCAGAGTCTAAAGGTTGGCAGGAGGAAAGCAAATCCCCACCACGACAGAGGAAGGTGGTCAAGAAGCTGCCCTCTGCTCTGGTGGCTAAGCCTGCCAGTGGTGCTGTCGCCAAGTCTCGTCTGGTTGCCATCAAGGCTGCAATAAAGGCCAAGCAGCAGGCTGCAAAGGCAGCGCAGGCCCAGGCAGTGCTGTGGACGACCCTGCTCCAGCTCCCGAGGACCCCCAGGCGGAGACCCAGGCCCCAGAACCATCGGTGGTGATGTTCCAGGGAGGCTTCTTCCAGGTGGAGAGTCCTGCCAAACTCACAGGTGAGACTCGTACCTCCACCGTTCTTCACCCAAGCTTCCCCTCAACTGCTGTGATGCTCAGAGATATTGTTATGTTCTGTTAATTACTGATGTCCCCTTTAAGAATGGAGCACCCTTGGTCATGCGCAGTGTTCTATGTTATTCTGGTACTAACTCGTTTTAGTAAATGTGAAGCTCCAGTTCAATTTCTTGTATTCAGAGTCTTATTATATAAATAAGTAATAAGAGCTAAGAAAATACAATGGTGACGAGGATGATTACCTGCAGTGTGCATCACGAATGCAGATGGAGCTCGTAGGAAGAGAGGAAGATTTTAACCCTGTAAGAGAGGAAGATGTTGACCCTGTAGCACAACAGCTAGCAAGCAGTGACGACGAGGGGAGAGCTGACGAGAACGAGGCGGCAGATCAAAGACCCGTGGAGCCGGCGGTAAAGAGAATGGCATCGGGAAAATAGATGTGTTTGATGACACGCAAGAAAACTGGGCAACTTACATTGAACGACTGGAACAGTACTTCATTGCAAACGACATTGCTGATAACAAGAGAGTACCAGCGTTGTTGAGTTTAATTGGCCCAAAAACATACAGTTTGCTAAGAGATCTGCCCCTCTGAAGCCCTCAAATAAAACATTCACAGAGATTGTGGAGATATTGCAAAATCACCTATCACTCCTCATCGTGGAATGTTTGTTTCCACAAGAGAGATCAGAATGAGGGGGAGGGTGTTAGTACATATGTAGCAGAGTTGAAGAAACTGTCTGAACATTGACAGTTTGGAGAGAACCTAAATGACACATTAAGGGATAGATTTGTTTGTGGACTGAAACATGAACACATTCAAAAACGTTTGCTCACAGAATCAGATCTCATGTTTGAAAAGGCTGTTGAAATTGCTGTGGCTATGGAAATCGCGACTAAAGATGCATTTGAGTTGCAAAGTAAAAGAAATACTGACCTATCACAAACTTCCCTGCACAAGTTCACGCAGCCGACAGCGCCCCCGTGTGGCCGAAAAATGCAACAGGCGTGACAGAGATGGTCACAGAACAGAGGACTGCCGTTTCAAAGACGAAATTTGTCACAAATGCAGTAGAAGGGGACACATTCAAAGAGCATGCAGAGCAAAATTCAGTCACAACAGGAAAACTGAGAAAAGTAAAGGGTCTGTGAATGCACTAGCAGAGAACAGTGGCAGTGATTCAGATGAACGATTAATTGGTACAATGGAGTTGAACACAGTGACTTCTCCCAGCAGTAGCATAATATGGGTGACACCAGATATCGAAGGCAAACCCCAAATGCTCCACACGTTCCAGTCCAAAGAGAAAGGCACAGACCAAACACTGGAACACTTGCGAAAGAAATACAACACAGTTTTCAGTGATCAGATGGGAACAGTAAAAGGCTTCACAGCCAAACTTGTACTAAGAGATGACGCAACCCCAAAATTCTGCAAAGCCAGATCTGTTCCATACTCCCTGAGACCAAAGGTGGAAGCGGAAATCGATTGCTTGCAGGATACAGGGATCCTGATGAAAGTGGACAGAAGCGAATGGGCCACACCCATAGTTCCTATTGTGAAGAAAGACAGGTCTGTTAGAATGTGTGGGGACTTCAAGGTAACTGTGAATTCAATGTTGCATGTGGACCAATACCCCTTGCCACGTCTGGATGACATCTTTGCTGCACTAGCTGGTGGGAAACACTTCAGTAATATCGATCTGAAACAGGCTTACCTGCAGCTACCGGTTGAAGAGAGCTCCAAACAGTACCTGACAAACAAACACAAAGGTCTATACAGGTATAACCGCCTGGTTTTGGGCATTGCATCAGCCCCAGCCATTTGGCAATGAACTATTGACCAGATTTCGCAAGGGATCCCAGGAACCCAGTGTATCCTGGATGACATGATCATAACAGGACGCACCGACAAAGAGCACCTGGCTAACCTGGAAGAGGTCCTGAAAAGACTGAAAGAGTATGGTCTACAGGAAAACTTACAGAAGTGTGAGTTCTTCAAAGACAAAATTGTCTTCTGTGGACATGAAATCGACTGCAATGGATTGCACAAAACACAGTACAAATTTAGGCAGTGGTACAGGCACTACGACCACAAAATATCACAGAAGTGAGATCTTTTACGGGACTGATCAATTACTACAGAAGATTCCTCCCAAACCTTTCAGCAGTATTCCAGCCTCTAAATCAGCTCCTGGAAAAGAATAGGACATGGCGGTGGACAGAACAGTGTGAAAGTGCGTTTCTTGAGGCAAATCGACTCATCGCATCTGAACAGGTCCTGATGCATTACGACCCTGAACTGCCAGTGAAGTTGGCTTGTGATACGTCCCCTTATGGCTTAGGGGCCGTCCTTTCACATGCACTGAAAGATGGGTCAGAGAGGCCAGTTGCATTTGTGTCACAAACATTGAATGATGCAGAGAAAAACTACTCACAAATCGACAAAGAAGCACTGGCGCTAGTGTGGGGCGTCAAGAAATTCCACGCATACCTATATGGCAAGCGTTTCACACTGGTTACGGATCACCAGCCGTTGCTTTCCATTTTCAGTCCAAAGAAAGGCATTCCGGCAATGACAGCAGCCTGGTTACAGCGAGACGCCTTGTTCCTTGCCAGTCATATGTATGACATTGAGTTTAAGCCGTCATCCCTCCACACAAATGCAGATGGATTATCCAGACTGCCGTGTACGAGAGAAAGACAAAGGAGTGTGGAGGCAGTGGACATTTTCCATACCGCTCAGCTCGAGGCACTACCGGTCACAAGCACAGTTATCAAATAGGAGACAAGGAAAGATGTGACCTTGTCAAAAGTGTACACCTACACCATGTCAGGATGGCCAGCTACAGGCAGAAAGGAGCTGACTCCGTATTTCCAGCGGAGAAATGAAATTACAACGTACCAAGGATGTTTGATGTGGGGAATGAGTCATGATACCCCAGAAATGCCAACATCAGGTTTTGCAGCAACTACATGAAGGTCATGTTGGAATTGTCAAAATGAAGCTGCTCGCAAGGAGCCACTTCTGGTGGCCCGGTCTGGATCAACAGATAGAAAATATGGCGAAGAACTGTAGCTGATGTTTGGAAACACTTCACATGCCTGCTCCTGTCCCAGTCCACCCATGGGAATGGCCCACAGAGCCATGGCAGAGAATTCATGTGGACTACGCTGGTCCCTTTGAAAAGCACATGTTTCTGGTTATAGTTGATGCCCATTCCAAATGGCCAGAGGTGTTTTGCACTGACTCCTCCACCTCAGCTCAGACGATAGTGTCTCAGAACAACGTTTGCACGCTTCGGATTGCCGCTGCAGCTGGTAAGTGACAACGCGTAGGCTTTTGTAAGTGACGAGTTTACAAGATGTCAGTAAATGGAATCAAACACTCAACCTCAGCTCCGTACCACCCTGCCACCAATGGGCTTTGTGCAAACCCTAAAGCAAGGACTCCGTGCAGCAAAACGAGACGAAGGGACTTTGCAAACAAAACTGGCCAAGTTCCTGTCACGCCAAGTTCCTGGCCTCCTACCAAAACACCCCACATGCCACGACAAATGAAAGCCCTGCCGCACTGATGTTCGGGAGGCCTCTCCGCACACGGCTGGACATCATGAAGCCAAACAGGCGTAATGAAGTGCTGAACAAACAAGCCAAGGTGCTCTCTGGTGGCCGGGAGCGCCATCTCTAAACAGGACAGGAAGTGATGGTGCAAGACTACAGAAGGGGAGGGAAATGAACAAGAGGGACAAACGGGACCCAGAACTTACCAGGTTCAAGTGAGCCCAGACATAATATGGCGGCGTCACATTAACCAAATGCATTCCACAGAAAACGGCACAACAATCGAGAGAGAACAGGCACAGAGAGCTACTGAGAGTGACACACAAGGAACTGTAGAGGGCGGTGGGGCAGTAAAGAGACCCCAGGCTGAAAGAAGGGAATGTGTTAATGAAGGTGTTGCTATAGCAGAAGCTATAACGGAACAATGGCACACTGAGGATGTTCAAGAGCCTCCAGACAATCCTAGGCGCTACCCAGAACGAAGGCACCGTCCACCAGACAGACTGGACTTATAAACAAACAAACAAAAACAAACTGTTCAAATTAAAAGATGCAAAATAACTACAAGTTCTGGGAAATGTTGTGGTTTGGTAAAAGTAACTCTGATTGTATAAGAGAAGGAATGTTATGTTCTGTTAATTACTGATGTCCCCTTTAAGAATGGAGCACCCTTGGTCATGTGCAGTGTTCTATTTTATTCTGGTACTAACTCGTTTTAGTAAATGTGAAGCTCCAGTTCAATTTCTTGTATTCAGTCTTTCTTATTATATAAATAAGTAATAAGAGCTAAGACACTACAGATATGGAGGCAGATGAAGATGTGTAGAATGGCAGGCCGAAAGGATGGCGGGTTTGCTAGAACCTGGAAGACCCCTGACCTCTCCCTCTGTCAGTGTTTGAGGTACCTGGTAAAGCTGTATAGAGCTCGTTAGTTGGGCATGGACTGATTGCTGTATGGCCTGTGTCTTTCCAGGCTCTGTGAGGAGATCCACCCATGTATCTGCCATGCCTCAGGCATCTCCCTGTTCAGTCACCAAGTTCTCCATCCCCGGCAGAACCCGCCACTCCAACACTGCTGCAGCTGCACACGCCTCCCCTCTCCCCCATACCACTACCTGCTCCACCCTTACCCTTGCTCACCCACCCTCACCACTGCCTGCTCCACCCTCACCCCTGCCTACCTGTTTAATGCCACCCCACTCCGTACCCCTCACCCTGATCCTCAGTTCTACACCCCGGCCCCCACCCAAAGTAGCCCCACCAGAGTCTCTCTCTGCATCTCAACAGTCAAAGAAGCTCTGGACACCCAGTCAGAGGAAGGCCCCAGCAACCAACCAGAGCTAGCCTCTGTGCAGAATGTCACTCCTGACCAACCAGAGCCCGAGAGCATGCAGGAAGATGTAGCTTGTGACCAATCTGAGGTTGTTTCAGAGCCCACTGTTTGCCCTGAGGAGCACTCCGAGAGCTGTGAATCACCATCCAACACACAACAGCTGACCAATGACGAACAGCATCGAGAAGCCTTCAGCCAATCGGTGTTGGCCACAGAAGAGCCCAACCAATTAGAGCTCCAGGACAGAAAAGAGGCTTTAGAGGCCTATGATACCAGCCTACCCATCTCATCATGGCTCCCAGTCTCCCCAAGTCTCCCCATCTCCTCAAGACTTCCCCTCTCACCCTCACTGCCCCACTACCATGGAGCAGAGTCCTATCCAGTCAGGAGCCCTGCCTTCAGCTTCACCCTCTCCCCCACCCCAGCCAGGCCAAGATTTACTGAGGCCTGCCAATCTCCCCTCTCCTCCCCCTGCTTGGTGCCCCCCTCCTCTCCTCCTGCTGTCCAGGTCTCCCTCAGCTTCCCAGCTGATGCCGACGTACAAGGGACCGTGGCTCCAGACACTTCCATCACAGAGGTAAGTGTTTTGTTAAAGATGTCTCATCTTAATGTATTACTAAATTACTGGCAAGAGTTCATCTGGGTTTTCTTCTCAAAATACACAAGGGTCTTCCGGGGTTGGACTTTGAGCGCTACCTCCAACCTGCAGTGAGGTGTAGCCTGTCACCACGGGAGCCAGCTGTTGCAGAGGAGATGCTGTCGCCCATGGTGATAGACGTAGAAATGGAGAGTCCGTTTGCTCTCTGTAGAGACCCCTCAGGAGGAAGTGTCGACTCCCACAGGTACTGTGTGTGTGCTTGGATACGGTTAGTCTTAGATATTTGTATTCCTTATGGTGGATTTGTTTTCATTTTCCCGACTTCACTCCCATCACAGCATCTCCCAGTTTCACACAAATGTTCATCCCACGGATCACACAGGTTAACTTCCTTGTTTTACTCTTCTTTCTCTCGTGTGTGTGTTAGTACCAGTCAACTGTTTGGACACACCTACTCATTCAAGGTTTTTTCTTTACTTTTACTATTTTCTACATTGTAGAATAATAGTGAAGACATCAAAACTATGAAATAACACACATGGAATCATGTAGTAACCAAAAAAGTGTTAAGCAAATCAAAATACATTTTATATTTGAGATTCTTCAAAGTAGCCACCCTTTGCCTTGATGACAGCTTTACACACTCTTGGCATTCTCTCAACCAGCTTCATGAGGAATGCTTTTCCAAGTCTTGAATGAGTTCCCACATATGCTGAGCACTTGCTGGCTGCTTTACCTTCACTCTGCGGTCCAACTCATCTCAATTGGGTTGAGGTCGGGTGATTGTGGTGGCCAGGTCATCTGATGCAGCACTCCATCACTCTCCTTCTTGGTCAAATAGCACTTACACGACGTGATGGGTCATTGTTGAAGAACAAATGATAGTCCCACTAAGCGCAAACCAGATAGGATGGCCTATTGCTGCAGAATTCTGTGGTAGTTATGCTGGTTAAGTGTGCCTTGAATTCTAAATAAATCACTGAGTGTCACCAGCAAAGCACCATCATACCTCCTCCATGCTTCACGGTGGGAACCACACGAGATCATCTGTTCACCTACTCTGCATTTCACAAAGACATGGTGGTTGGAACCAAAAATCTCAAATTTGGACACCTCAGACCAAAGGACAGATTTCCACCAGTGTAATGTCCATTGCTCGTGTTTCTTTGCCCAAGCAAGTCCTCATCAGAGCCAGTTTCATCATATAGCTTGATGGTTCTTGCGACCACAATTAAAGAAACGTTCAAAGCTCTTGACATTTTCCGGATTGACTGACGTTCATGTCTTAAAGTAATGATGGACTAACTTGTTATTTTACCAAATAGGGCCATCTTCTGTAGGGCCATCACCCCTACCTTGTCACAACACAACTGATTTGGTTACTACATGATTCCATATGTGTTAATTCATAGTTTTGAGGTCTTCACTATTCTACAATGTAGAAAATAGTAAGAAAAAAAAACTGGAATGAGTGTGTCCGAACTTGACTGGTACTGTAGATATACTGAATGTACAAAACATTATGACACTGACCAGGTTAAAGCTATGATCCCTTATTGATGTCACTTGTTAAATCCACTTCAATCAGTTTAGATGAAGGGGAGAAGACTGGTTAAAGAAGGGTTTTTAAACCTAGTGTCAATTGAGACATGGATTGGCACAACTCAATATTAGGAAGGTGTTCTTAATGTTTTGTACACCCATTGTATGTGTGCCAATCCATTTGGTGTTGAATGACTTTCTCACTTTGGTGTTCTGAAATATGTACTTTTTTTGTTGTTTATTTCTTATTTTACTATTAGGTATGCATTCCTCAACTAACCCATGCTGTCCCCATTTCCTCTCCAGCCAGTTGAGTCAGCCAGTCAATGTGCCCCAGTGACCTCATGTCGTTCACACCTCCCTCTGACAGAACGAGCAACTGATGAGACTGATTTGCATAACTGCTGTTGTATATTTTGCTACACTAGTTTATAGTTTCAAAAATATTATTTTTTATATGCATTTTTAGAATAGTTTTTTGTAACTTTCATTACACTGTTTTGTGCTATCTGTACTATTTTATTATTTAATACCAAAAAGGCACCAGGTAGTGTTAACTATTAACCACATTCTATATGGAGCCCAGGTTTTCTATACGAAATCAACTTTGTTGCTATATTGAATATGTGTGTGTAAATAAAATGTAGATTCTTCAAATTTGCTACCAAGAGAATTTTTTTTTTGCCACTTCTTCCACAACGACCAAACAATGACTGAATCACAAAACACGTGTCCCACTCCTGGAACTAAGTGTGAAATGCATGTTATTGACATCAGAGGACTTTTATGACTGCTCTGAAAATGTCAGTTTTTATCCAGGACTAGGTTTAATCTGGCCATACAGTTGTATGGATGGTCTGAGAGTCTATTTCCTCTTCTTCTTGGCTGCAGTGGCAGGCGACTGTTTGGTGATGACCACAGAGGTGGTGGAGGCCACAGGCGTCTGAGCCGCTGGAGATGGGTTAAGGTCATCCTCTGGCCCTTCTACTCGCTCTGCCTCCTCATCCTCTTCTTCTTCCCTCCGTCTCTCCTCCTCCTCTGCCTCCCACTGTTCCCTCAACCTGGAACATTTTTCATAATTGCTTTATTTGTTGTGGAGTTATCATGTAAAGCTTGTGTGGTGCTCACATCAAGGGCAGATTTCTTGGACTAAAAAACTTCCAATGGAGATTCTCTGGGGCATCATCTGGATACAAACTGGATCAAGGGGCCTCATGTCTCAGTAGCTGCCTACCTGGCGTCTTCCTTGGCCTTAGCCAGAGCGATGCGGGCTAGTGCCGTCTGCCTCAGCCTCTCTTCCTGCACCTCCCTCCTCAGCTCCAGGATGTACTCGTACGCTGGGAAGAACCTCTGGGTAAAGAACTGGTGGGTCCTCTGGACCCAGCTGTCCAGTTCAGTCTCAGAAGGGCAGGAAGTCATACCTGCTCCACTCCTGTCTTCAACAGGCTCTGGTTAGGAGACACGGCAGGTGTGAGATTGGCATGGCAATTAAACATTTCAATGATAAGATATGTACGTAATATCGTTACTGATTTTCTGATGTCAAATTCTTCCAAATTAGTGTAGTATACACTGTTGGTCCCATGTTTCATGAGCTGAAATAAAAGATCTCAGAAATGTTCCATATGCACAAAAAACATCTCTCAAATATGTGTATATCCCTGTTAGTGAGATTTTCTCCTTGGCCAAGATAATCTATCCTCCTGACAGGTGTGGCATATCAAGAAGCTTATTAAAAAGCATGATCATTACACAGATGCACCTTGTGCTGGGGACAATAAAAGGCCACTAAAATGTGCAGTTTTGTCACACAATGCCACAGACATTTTGAGCGAGGGTGTAAATGGAATGCTGACTGCCGGAATGTCCACCAGAGCTGTTGCCAGAGAATTTAATGTTAATTTCTCTACCATAAGCCACCTCCAATGTCATTTTGGAATATTTGGCAGTACATCCAACAGGCCTCGCAACCGCAGACCACGTGTAACCACGCCAGCCCAGGACCTCCACATCCGGTTTCTTCACCTGCGGGATCATCTGAGACCAGCCACCCAGACAGCTGATGAAACTGGGTTTGCACAACTGAAGAATTTCTGCACAAACTGTCAGAAACCGTCATCTGCGTGCTCGTTGTCCTCATCAGGGTCTTGACCTGACTGCAGTTCAGCGTCGTAACTGACTTCAGTGGGCAAATGCTCACCTTCGATGGCCACTGCCACGCTGGAGAAGTGGTAATCTTCATGGCTTAATCCCGGTTTTAACTGTACCGGGTAGATGGCAGACGGCGTCGTGTGGCGAGCGGTTTGCTGATGTCAATGTTGTGAGCAGAGTGTCCCATGGTGGCGGTGGGGTTATGGTATGGGCAGGCATAAGCTATGGACAACGGAAAACAATTGCGTTTTATCGATGGCAATTTGAATGCACAGAGATATAGTGACGATATCCTGAGGCCCATTGTCGTTCCTTTCATCCGCCGCCATCACCTCATGTTTCAGCATAATGCACAGCCCCATGTCACAAGGATCTGTACACAATTTATAGGAGCTGAAAATGTCCCAGTTCTTACATGGCCTGCATACTTACCAGACATGTCACCCATTGAGCATGTTTGGGATGCTCTGGATCAACGCGTACTACAGCGTGTTCCAGTTCCCGCCAATATCCAGCAACTTCTCACAGCCATTGAAGAGGACAAAATTCCACAGGCCACAATCAACAGCCTGATCAACTATGGGAGAAGCGTCATGAGGCAAATGGTGGTCACACCAGATCCTGACTGGTTTTCTGATCCACGCCCCTAACTTATTTTTAATTTTTTTTTTTTTAATGTAACCAACATATGCATATTTGTATTCCCAGTCATGAGAAATCCATAGATTAGGGTCTAATGAATTTATTTCAATTGACTGATGTCCTTATATGAACTGTAACTCAGTAAAATCTTTGAAATTGTTGCATGTTCCGTTTATATTTTTGTTCAGTGTACTTATTGTGTAATCTACCTGTGCTGGGGGGATGATCATGGGGAGGGTGTTTTGACACTTCGGCCTCCACTGCTGATCTAGCGCCACCTGAGCCCTCTCTCCTCTCAGTGTCTGACGAGTGGGTTGCTGACCCACCACCTGACTCAAACACACGCATACACTTTCAACAATGCCTCAAAGATGTGACCAGTCAGACTATACGGATATGTGAGTAGAGGAAAGATATGTGAGGAGAACACACCCCCAGTCTGTGATGTGAGGTTGCCTGCTGCGTTGGGACTCTGTCTGGGCTCCATCTCTTCAGGTGTAGACAACTGGAGAATCTCCTTGGATTTTCCCATCTGGGTAGAAAAATATTGAATGAACTAATTTAGACAAGGAATGGTCTCGATTTCCAGACCGCCATGTGAGATTATGTATAAATTTGACAGAGCTGATCAAACCAACCTCCAGGGATTTGACACTACCCACATCAGGAGAGATTTTTGATGGGTTTGACGACTTTGCAGTAAGTCCTGTCAGACGGGAATGCCGCTGTGAGGACCTCTGTAGAGGGCTGTCTCTGGTCCTCTCCCCAGGGGAAACCCTCCTGGTGTCAGCCAGAAGGCAGCTCTCCATCTGGCTGTCTGAGGATGTCTGACCATCCCTCTGATCGCTAACCTCTGCACAGCCCAGCAACGCCTCAAAGAACTCCAGGAACGTCATCTAGAATCAGGTTCATCATCAAACTTCCAATTAAGTTCTTTTTTAAAGCATCTGAGATTTTTATTGTCATGAAAATCGCTACATACATTCAATCGTATTATTATTAGACTCCTAAACAGCTTCTATCCCCTGGCCATAACACTGTTAAACTACTGCTTCCCCTCATACCTACGATGCAGCTAAAATCCTTATTGATTAGATTTAGAACTACCACTACACTATTGATTATTGATTCCCATTCCCATTAGTATCTTTTTATCCTGCTACTGGTCACTATTACTTCTGTTTACATGTACAGTTGAAGTCGGAAGTTTACATACACCTTAGCCAAATACAGTTTTTCACAATTCCTGAAATTTAATCCTAGTAAAAATAATCTGTTTAGGTCAGTTAGGATCACCACATTATTTTAAGAATTTGAAATGTCAGAATAATAGTAGAGAGAATGATTTATTTAATCTTTTATTTCTTTCATCACATTTCCAGTGGGTCAGAAGTTTACATACTCAATTAGTATTTGGTAGGATTGCCTTTAAATTGTTTAACTTGGGTCAAACGTTTCGGGTAGACTTCCACAAGATTCCCACAATAAGTTGGGTGAATTTTGGCCCATTCCTCCTGACAGAGCTGGTGTAACGGAGTCAGGTTTGTAGGCCTCCTTGCTTACACACACTTTTTCAGTTCTGCCCACACATTTTATATAGGATTGAGGGCAGGGCTTTGTGATGGCCACTCCAATACCTTGACTTTGTTGTATGCTTGCGATCATTGTCCATTTGGAAGACCCATTTGCGACCAAGCTGTAACTTCCTGACTGATGTCTTGAGATGTTGCTTCAATATATCCACATAGTTTTCCTACCTCATGATGCCATCTATTTTGTGAAGTGCACCAGTCCCTCCTGCAGCAAAGCACCCCTATAACATGATGCTGCCACCCCTGTGCTTCACGGTTGGGATTGCAAGCCTCCCCCTTTAACCTCCAAAACATAACGATGGTCATTATGGCCAGTTCTATTTTTGTTTCATCAGACCAGAGGACATTTCTCCAAAAAGTACAATCTTTGTCCCCATGTGCAGTTGCAAACCGTAGTCAAGCTTTTTTATGGCGGTTTTGGAGCAGTGGCTTCTTCCTTGCTGAGCGGCCTTTCAGGTATAGGACTCGTTTTACTGTGGATATAGATACTTTTGTACCTGTTTCCTCCAGCATCTTCACAAGGTTTTTTTCTGTTGTTCTGGAATTGATTTGCACTTTTCGCACCAAAGTACGTTCATCTCTAGGAGACAGAATGCGTCTCCTTCCTGAGCGGTATGACGGCTGCGTGGTCCCATGGTGTTTATACTTGCGTACTATTGTTTGTACAAATGAACATTGTACCTTCAGGCATTTGGAAATTGCTCCCAAGAATGAACCAGACTTGTGGGGGTCTCCAATTTTTTTATGAGGTCTTGGCTGATTTCTTCTGATTTTCCCATGATGTCAAGCAAAGAGGCACTGAGTTTGAAGGTAGAAATACATCCATAGGTACACCTCCAATTGACTCAAATGAGGTCAATTAGCCAATCAGAAGCTTCTAAAACCATGACATAATTTTCTGGAATTTTCCAAGCTGTTTAAAGGCACAGTCAACTTAGTGTATGTAAACTTCTGTCCCACTGGAATTGTGATATAGTGAATTATAAGTGAAATAATCTGCCTGTAAACAATTGTTGAAAAAATGACTTGTGTCAAGCACAAAGTAGATGTCCTAACCGACTTGCCAAAACTATAGTTTGTTAACAAGAAATTTGTGGAGTCGTTGAAAAACAAGTTTTAATGACTCCAACAAAAGTGTATGTAAACTTCCGACTTCAACTGTATATATTACCATTAGTATGCTGAGTATATCAAACATTAAGAACACATTCCTAATATTGAGTTGCAACCCCTTTTGCCTTCAGAACAGCCTCAATTCGTCAGGGCATGGACTCTACAAGGTGTCGAAAGTGTTCCAAAGGGATGCTGGCCCATATTTACGCCAATGCTTCCCACAGTTGTGTCAAGTTAACTGGATGTCCTTTGGGTGGTGGGGCATTCTTGATACACACAGGAAATTGTTGAGTATGAAAAACCCAGCAGTGTAGGAGTTCTTGACACAAACCGGTGCGACTGGCACCTACTACCATACGCTGTTCAAAGGCACAATTTCTGTCATGCACATTCACCCTCTGAATGGCAAACATGCACAATCCATGTCTCAAGGCCTAAAAATCCTTCTTTAACCTGTCTCCTTCCCTTCATCTAAAATTATTGAAGTGGATTTAACATGTGACATAAATAAGGGATCATAGCTTTAACTTGGATTACGCCTGTTCAGTCTGTCATGGGAAGAGCAGGTGTTCTTAATGTTTTGTACACTCAGTGTATATTACCATTAGTATTTATATATTCCTAACACCAGTCACTTTCCAGCTCTGTTTACATATCCCATCCATCGACCTCTTATGCTGCTGCCATACTGTTTATTATTATCATTATTATTTATCCTGCTACCTGTCACTGTCTCCTAATCCCAGTCTACATGTGCCTATCTCGCTCAATACTCCAGTATCCCTACACATCGTCAATATGGTACTGACACTGTATATAGCTTCCTCTCTTATTTGTGTTTCCTTTATTATATACGGTATTAGTCAACTGTTTGGACACACCTACTCATTCAAGGGTTTTTCTTTATTTTTACTATTTTCTACATTGTATAATAATAGTGAAGACCTCAAAACTATGAAATAACCCATATGGAATCATGTAGTAACCCAAAAAGTGTAAAATAAATAAAAACATATTTTATATTTGAGATTCTTCAAAGTAGCCACCCTTTGCCTTGATGACAGCTTTGCACACTCTTGGCATTCTCTCAACCAGCTTCATGAGGTAGTCACCTGGAATTCATTTCAATGAACAGGTGTGCCTTGTTAAAAGTTAATTTGTGGAATTTCTTTCCTTCTTAATGCGTTTGAGACAATCAGTTGTGTTTTGACAAGGTAGGGGTGGTATACAGAAGATAGCCCTATTTGGTAAAATACCAAGTTTATGGCAAAAACAGCTCAAATAAGCAAAGAGAAATGACAGTCCATCATTACCTTAAGTCATGAAGGTCAGTCAATCAGGAACATTTCAAGAACTTTGAAAGTTACTTCAAGTGCAGTCGCAAAAACCATCAAGCGCTATGATACTGGTTCTCATGAGGACAGCCACAGGAAAGGAAGACCCAGAGTCACCTCTGCTGCAGAGGTCAAGTTCATTAGAATTAACTAACTGCACTTCAGATTGCAGCCCAAATAAATGCTTCACAGAGTTCAAGTAACAGAAACATCTTAACAACTGTTCAGAGACTGCGTGAATCAAGCCTTCATGGTCAAATCCCTGCAAAGAAACCACTACTAAAGGACACTGATAAGAAGGCGAGAATTGCTTGGGCAAAGAAACACGAGCAATGGACATTAGACCGTTGGAAATCTGTCCTTTGGTCTGATGAGTCCAAATTTGAGGTTTTTAGCTCCAACCGCTGTGTCTTTATGGGAAGCAGAGTATGTGAACAGATGATCTCCGCATGTGTGGTTCCCACCGTGAAGCTTGGAGGTGGTGGTGTGATAGTGCTTTTCTGGTGACAGTCAGTGATTTATTTTGAATTCAAGGCACACTTAACCAGCATGGCTACCACAGCATTCTGCAGTGATACGCCATCCCATCTGGTTTGCGCTTAGTGGAACTGTCATTTGTTGTTCAACAGGACAATGACCCAACATACCTCCAGGTTACTACATGATTCCATATGTGTTCTTTCATAGTTTCGAAGTCTTCACTATTATTCTACAATGTAGAAAATAGTCAACATAAAGAAAAACTCTTGAATGATTAAGTGTGTCCAAACTTTTGACTGGTACTGTATATATATATTTTTTTAATTAGTGTTACTATTTTGATATTGATTACTGCACTTTAGGGTAGAGCTTGTTAAGCATTTCAATGTACTTGTGCATGTGACAATAAAACGTGAATAAAACAAACTATTATTAGAAAGTTAGGGTCTCTTAATGCTGGTGAACCTGTTCCACCACCTATTTAGTACAGGAACCTGTTCCACTATACAAATACAAAGGAATTAATTAAATCAATCAGTTATGGGGCCTCCCGAGTGGCGCAGTGGTCTAAGGCAGTGCTAGAGGCGTCACTACAGACCCGGGTTCGATCGGGAGTCCCATAGGGCAGCCACAATTGGCTCAGCGTCGTCCGTGTTAAGGGGTTTGGCCGGGGGGCTTTACTTGGCTCATCGTGCTCTAGTGACTGCTTATGGAGGGCTAGGCGCCTGCAGGCTGACCTCGGTCGTCAGGTGAACGGTGTTTCCTCCGACACATTGGTGCAGCTGGATCCGGGTTAAGCGGGTGTTAAGGAGCACGGTTTGGCGGGTCGTGTTTCAGAGGACGCATGACACGACCTTCACCTTCCGAGCACGTTGGGGAGTTGCAGCGACAAGATCGAAAATTGCGGAGAAGAAAATAAAATGATCAATTATTGAAGCGTTTAGCTGACCTCTAGGTCTAGGTTGCAGTAGTAGCGGTCGTAAGCAGCTGGGTTCTCTACAGAGAGGATCTCTAGGAGTTTCCCTGTGGTCAGCTCAGCATCAAACAGACTAAGGTCCTGTCGGTGGAACAGAACCAAGTTTCATCAATCAACTTTACATCATGTAATGTTAGGGTTGTGATGGTCAAGAAAAACTCAGAGCTCTAAATATGAGCACCCATCACCACACAACATCAGTGTGTGGTCACATTAGTTGAACGTCACAAGTACCTTAAACATCCATATGAAGTGCCTGACAGTCATGGTTTGGTCAGCTAGGGGGGTTGTGTTGGCTCTGCAGAAGGCCTTGTAGATCTCCCAGCACCTCTCAATGTAGTTGCCAGCAATCACAGCATGCATGGGGTTGGGGAACAACAGCCCTGCATTCAGTTCACAACAAGGAGAGCATGAATGTGGGTTACACTTGATAAAGAGTAAACAATGGTGTATGCATGCGTACCTGTACCTTTTACATTCTTGGCATTAGGGATGATGTTCTCCCTCATCAGCTTGGACAAACATGCAACCAGTATGGTATCAGAGGGCCTGGGAAGGAGAGAAGAGGCTCAGGAGTAGAGTACATGGTGTTGATACAAGGTTGTTACTACGGTGATTACAGTGTTACTACACAGGAGGAGGAGAGTACAGGATAGCAATGTTGTCCTTACTCTATGTCCTTATGGTAGGTGTTGTAGGCCAGAACCACAACACAGCTGAGGAAGCTTCTGAGCAGCATGGTGCTGAAGGGAGAGTGGATCTCCTCGGAAGGGACATCCTCTGCTTTGAAATTAGTTCACAAAACAACAAAATGTAACAAGTCCTGCTCAGGCTACCCTCTGTTTTCACTACAATATGTTAGTCTCTATAATGTTAAGTTATCTTGTGATGAGACTGAAACAAATTAACAAAGCAGGATGAATTGGCCAAACATGAAGGGAGAAACAGGAAATGGGGTGGTTCTTTCTCCCTGGCCTTACCACAGATGTAGCGGTCGACCTGGGCCAGGGTGATGCCTTGCTGGTCGATGCTACAGTCCTTGAGGAGTCTCCAGAGCTGCAGGCGGGACAGCAAGAAGGTATTGTCTGGGGACTGATCATGGCCCAGACTGCTGTAGAAGCTATAGATGGCCCTCAGCTCCGCTATGTGTCTCAGCACCACAAATTGCACCTGGCACACAGCGAAAGGGACAAATGGAGGCGCAAAAAACACCACGTGTTTGTCAACTCAGCGCAGAGTTGGGGTTGAAGCTATCATAACTTAGTTCAAGGATTGTTATAATATATGGAATCTAATTTGACAACTGAATTGACACAAATTGAAATTGATTTTCATATGCTGTTGTGGTCAGTCCCATTGACCTGTTTGAGCTGCAGGTCTCTCTGGTTCTCTGGGAGGTTCTCCAGCAGAGCAGTGATGTCCAGAGCCATGTCAGGCCCAAGCAGGGCTGGACCACTGCCTGAGCCTCCTCCTGGTGCTCTTCTGGGGGATTCACCTGAAACACAGGACTTACTTTTACTATACTGGATAACCACATGAAAAATACAGGACCATTCCAGGGAGTTGATATCAGATGAGTAATTTTATCAGACATACATTTTCAGAGGGACTTGGTGCACTTACCGTCCTCAGGATGGGGAGTGTGTGTTCTAATCCCACTCAAATCAGGGGTGTTTGAACCATCCAGGCAGAACGCTGGGAACTCTGCCATGTGGTCGTCCACAAACTCTCCTTCAAATATGCGTCCATTTTTAAAAATGAACTTTCCCTAGAATGTTTAACAAGATCTTATTATTTACACTCCATATTGACATCTATTCAATTAGAATGATTACTCTATGGACATGTTCCCCCTTCACCTGTCCATGTTTTTTGTTGTCTTTCCACTCTCCTTTGTAAAGAGCCCCGCTTGCGTAGTAGAAGCTGCCCTGGCCATGCCTCAGCCCCTGGACAAAGTCCCCAGTGTACTCATTCCTTAGGGGATACTGAGAGCCCGTCACTCTCCTCAGGAACCATGTGTGGGTCCCCTGTCCATGCTGAAAGACAGAAGAGGATTTATCAGTCATTTATGTGAAGTTACTCTAACCATGTTTTCTTTCTCAAAAGCCAAATAATGGGTTTATTAATATATCATGTCATGGGAGATGAGGGTGATATGGTTTGACCTACCTGGACCCCATTCTCCCATATCCCGCTATACTGCTGACCCAGCGGCAGCCACCTCATCCTGCCCTCTCCATGTCTCACGTTGTTCCTCCACTGGCCCTCATACAGGTTCCCAGAGGGGTAACTTTGGCACAGCAGAGAGAACACATGCAAGGTGTATGACACTGAAATAATTTAAGCATAAGAACACATTTGATGGGAGATCATTCACATGTGTAACACACTGTCTAAACACAAGTTCACCTACCATCGGACTCCCCATCCCTCTCTGTTATTGTTTACCAATTCTCCTTCATACCAGGACGTCGCTTCCTGGTTATAGTATATTGTACCCTAATAAAACAAACAAATATTGTAAATTAAACAACAACCCCACATGAAATAAACCTGCGGACAAGATGCAGGTTTATCTGACTTAAATTGCTCAAGACTGCAACAGGATCATACCTTTCCATGCCTTTTGCTGTGATACCACTGCCCTCTGTATATCACAGAGGAATTAGCACACCTATATGTCCCCACACCATGGCGGATTCCACTGCACACCTCTCCCTCATAACAGCTACCATCCAGCCAGGTGTATGTCCCATGGCCCATGGGCACATTGAATGCAAACTCACCCTGTCATTATGAGAATCAAATGGTTCACAGATCACATCTGAAGTATAAAATTAACTAAGAAATGCATCTTGTAAAGGTGGTGGACCAAAATACCTCATATTTCACACCATCTGCCCATGTGTACAGACCATGTCCATGCATGACTCCTACTGAAAACATACCCTTGAAGAAAAACAAAGCTTATTGATTTGATGTCATGTTTGCTGGGTCATTTTAGTCATCATGTAATGCTATACAATGTGATATAGACACCATATGGCAATGGCATAATGCAATACCTTGTAGACATGTCCTCCCTGAAAATATGCCACACCTTCTCCATGGAACTGCTCTAGATACTTTTCTCCCTCGTACCTGAGTGAGCACAGATTGCTTTTCATTGATCATGTAACAGTAGCTAGTTAACGTTAGCAGGCTTAGCAGTGTATGCCTAGTTTATTCTGGAAAAGAAACCCAACAACATGATGAGGCATTATTTCATGTTCATAGAAAGAGGCGAGTGATAAGCAATGGTTTACCTCTGGACAATAATATTAGGAAGAACAGGGACCTCATGAAATGCATCACCGCTTCTCTCAAATTGTTTTTCGGCGAGTGGTGGTTGTGAAGAAAAGGAGGCAGTCATTACATCTGTTTCATGTTCCGACTCTTCATCTAACACGTGTGGTTCTGATACAACACCAGCATGGGAGCCATTTGACAAAAATGTACTTAATGACTGTTCGGGAGTTGTTTTCTCGGTTTTTTTCTTTTTATCTCCTTTCGCCATTTCACGTGTTCATCCAGACGATGCAATTCCATAAACATACCATGCATCGCAACCGAGGCGCCTGTTGCTAAGGAGCTCGGTACGGAATCCTCAGTATGCCAAAAAGCCAAGTCTTTACACACTCACAAAGATGAATTGTTCTAATTAAAGTAGGTTTAGGTACTGAAATGATGTGAGAGCATTTGTGTTTTGATTATTTTGTTGAAAGCGTACCTAAAATAGACAATCGAAAATAAATGTTTAGAAATACAAAAACTTTTTTTTGAGTCAACATTAAAAAAAATATATATATATATAACAATGATTGATTTTACATAATGAGAGTTAGTCTTTTTTGTTGTTGTTGCTGAAATGCTACCTTAGTGTATTTTCAGAGATATAGGAGCAGGTCAAAACTGTTGAGAGGTATTCAGTTGAGCCGGTCCAACTGGGTTGATCAGTCATGAGATGAAGTTCAAGTTAGCAAGGTGCCTCATAGTGGGTCTGCCATGTGGACAGTTCCATGGCTGCTCTATCTCCCCCATATGACCACCAACTTCTTCATCTCACTGGTGCTCAAAGCTGTACCAATCATCACCTTACGTGGGAGGAAGAGTACATATACATCATGGTGACCAGAGCTAAAATGAAAATTCTAAAGGAAACATATCATTTTTGTATAGCTGGAAAACTTGTGCAAAAGCACCAAACAAACATGTACACTTCAATCATTGCATAGTGTAACCGAAGGGAAATGGCTAGCTAGTTGGCGGTGGTACGCGCTAATAGCGTTTCAATCGGTGACGTCACTCGCTTTGAGACCTTGAAGTAGTGGTTCCCTTTGCTCTGCAAGGGCCGCGGCTTTTGTGGAGCGATGGGTAACGATGCTTCGTGGGTGACTGTTGTTGATGTGTGCAGAGGGTCCCTGGTTCGCGCCCGGGTCGACGGGACGGACTAAAGTTAAACTGTTACAATAGCACACATTATAACTGGTGCATTTCTACTAGCACTTCTTATTTAGTGCTGAAATCCAATAGCTCTAATTTATCGCAAGTCATGGCCAACAAATCAATCACATCATAAATACATAAGACTCACCGACTTCCTGCAGGCCCTGGAGGCAAACATCTGCCTGACACGAGACTGCCGACACATAACCCCCGGGCTGTCAATCAACATGAAGATGAGCTCCTCGATGTCCCTCAGACCAAATGTCCAGTTCTTATTTGTGGGCAGGGACACAAGCTTCACCCGCTCCATCACCTGAGCTGGAACACATAGCACAATGGAATTCAGAATCAGAAAACAGATAGGAGCAATACCCATGCATACTATTTTGAAATCTACTTTTTGGAGAGGTGCTATGCTAATTTCTTATGGCAGGGTATATTTTACCCCACTAAATATAGCAGTGAGTGAGCGTGTTGTATTCTATTTGACTTACCATCCGCATCTGAGGAAATCAAAGCCATTATTTTTTAAGATCTCAAGGTTCTCCATAAGAACGTTCTCGCTGACTGCCGTGAGCCTGAGGTGGAGATTCAGTGGACTGAAAGCTTCATACATACAAACACATTAAATACTTAACACAAAACTAGTACGTTTTTAGTAACCATCTAAAATAATTGATGAATGTCAGTGATTCCTTACACGATGAGTCTCTGTTTTTGCAGTGCGGTGTGTTGTTGAAGCACTTCGAAGTTGTACTTCTCATCAGTGGCGTGCTGGAAGGTCAGAGGAGAGTTTAGTTATGAGTTTAGTTACGATGAAGCCCACGTTAAACTGTCTCCATGTCCTAAATCTTCATGTCCTTAAAACTGTCTTTGCTGTGGGGATTACAGAGGGAACATTTCAACAGACTGTAGTATAATAACTTGATAATAATGACATTGTTATTTCAGCTCTGAAAAAGGCAATGTGTACCTAAATGTTGGTTCAAAAATTTAATAAAAAATACATTAAATTGTGCCACTTTCTTTTTTCTGGTCAGATATAGTGTTCAGGAAAAAATCTTGTCCTTACAATCAATCAACAAAAACAGCAGTTAAATTCCAACCTTCTCTTTCTTCAGCTCCTCCTTAGCACTCTGGTTCTCTCCAGGGCTGGTCTTGGCTCTGAAACATCTGTAGCACAGCCCATCTTCAGCCTTCTCTCTATGCTGTTCCTGCAGCCTCCTCACCCTCCCACTCAGCTACTGTACAGAGAACTGCAGTGGCACTGCCCTCTTCTGTACACAGACTGGTTCGTCCACCTTAGACCCAGAGGATCCCTCAGAGCCCGCTAAATGTGTGGTCTTCTGTACACAAACTGGGGCTTCCACCTTAGACCGAGAGGATCCCTCAGAGCCCGCTGAATGTGTGGTCTTCTGTACACAGACTGGGGCGTCCACCTTAGACCGAGAGGATCCCTCAGAGCCCGCTGAATGTGTGGTCTTCTGTACACAGACTGGGGCGTCCACCTTAGGCCGAGAGGATCCCTCAGAGCCCGCTGAATGTGTGGTCTTCTGTACACAGACTGGGGCGTCCACCTTAGACCGAGAGGATCCCTCAGAGCCCGCTGAATGTGTGGTCTTCTGTACACAGACTGGGGCGTCCACCTTAGACCGAGAGGATCCCTCAGAGCCCGCTGAATGTGTGGTCTTCTGTACACAGACTGGTTCGTCCACCTTAGACCCAGAGGATCCCTCAGAGCCCGCTAAATGTGTGGTCTTCTGTACACAGACTGGGGCGTCCACCTTAGACCGAGAGGATCCCTCAGAGCCCGCTGAATGTGTGGTCTTCTGTACACAGACTGGGGCGTCCACCTTAGACCGAGAGGATCCCTCAGAGCCCGCTGAATGTGTGGTGTTGTTCTTGTTGACTCCAGTCTCGTACAGAGCTTCTCTTCCTGGAGGAATATTTGACCTTTGTCTGGAGTAGCGTTTACATCATCACACTCTAAGGCAACAGTAATGTTCAATGCAACAAATGGATGTCTTTTAAACGTGTGATATACTTAATTCGTACGTTTGAAGACCTTAGGAGTATCACATGGACGATTGTTGATGTAAAATAACTGTCTGTGGCACTCCTTATGACACAATGCTCTGGCTAGCGCTGGTGCAGACGATCTGGGTGCATTTGCCTTCTCCTGTCTGGTTGGTGCAGGTGATACGAACCCCTGTAGAGATAATGTAGTAGGACTGGAGCACATGAATCATCTTGGTGTATTCCTGCACACATACAAAGAGAGAGCCCCATACTTTATTTACATTTACATTTAAGTCATTTAGCAGACGCTCTTATCCAGAGCGACTTACAAATTGGAAAGTTCATACATTTTCATCCTGGTCCCCCAGTGGGGAATGAACCCACAACCCTGGCGTTGCAAGCGCCATGCTCTACCAACTGAGCCACACGGAACCCTGTCCCTGAGTCCTCTCCACTTCCTCCTACAGTCTTCTTCTACATAGACATTAACATGATAAGCCAAACCATCACCTAGTGTAACAGTTTCACTTTACGTTGTCCCCTAGACACGGGCGCGAACCAGGGACCTTCTGCACACATCAACAACGGTTGCCCACGAAGCATCGTTACCCATCGCTCCACAAAGGCCGCGGCCCTTGCAGAGCAAGGGGCAACCCTACTTAAAGTCTCAGAGCAAGTGACGTAACTGATTGAAATGCTACTAGCGCGTACCCGCTTTATGCATTCCCTGCACCAGTTCTGAAGAAAATCTAACTAGTAGAATCCAACCAGTTAAAGTAGTGTATTGTAATACTTGTAATCTGGTAGCACCATTTCACCAAATAAAATTTTGGGTACAAGGTGGCTAGCGGCTGACAAACGATATAGCTAGCCATCATACAATTTATCAGCAAACAAGAAGTTGACCGAATTCAGTCATCGCAAGAAGTGCATTAAACCGCTTCGAACACACCGACTGTGTTTTTGCGTTTTGGTACACCTGAGGTACATTAATTTCCAATGGAACGCTGCATTTGCCTTGCAGCATTGCGTTGCAGAGGCAGTTGCAGTGCTGTCTGTGTGGTGCATACATTCAATTTATCAAACGTATGCATTAAATTGTATGTGTAGACTTGACAGAAAGTAGCAAAATGTGAATGTTGAATTTTTGTTGCACACATATCCAGTAAAAAAAATGGAATTACATAATAAAAACAGTTTGATTGCATAATTTCTTTACATATTTTATTCATTTATTTGCCAAGTAGCACAAATAAAAAAAATATTGTGAGAGCCTATAATATAATTCCCCTCCAAAATGCATAGTTCTGGAGCGAAATGCAATAATATGTAGTCACGATAGCAGAGCTCTTTCAACAATGAGACCAATGTTGATTTATTAATAATCTCAGGTGGTCCTAGATCCAGCTTCCTCCATTTCATCATCTTCCATGGCTGCACCGGTGGTGGTCATACTTGTGGATGATGTAGAGGGTCTCACTGCACTGGTGGAGAATGTGGCAGAAGTGCCAAGGCTGCTGGCCTGAAGCTGCTGACCCAGACCTCTTCTTCTCTTTCTATACTCTTCTCTCTCTGTCTCTAATACCTGTCCCTGAGTCCTCTCCACTTCCTCCTACAGTCTTCTTCTACATAGACATTAACATGATAAGCCAAACCATCACCTAGTGTAACAGTTTCACTTTACGTTGTCCCCTAGACACGGGCGCGAACCAGGGACCTTCTGCACACATCAACAACGGTTGCCCACGAAGCATCGTTACCCATCGCTCCACAAAGGCCGCGGCCCTTGCAGAGCAAGGGGCAACCCTACTTAAAGTCTCAGAGCAAGTGACGTAACTGATTGAAATGCTACTAGCGCGTACCCGCTAACTAGCTAGCCATTTCACATCCGTTACACTAGCATAACTATAGTTTTTAGATAGCTCTCATGGACATGTCACCTACTATACACACAGACACACAAGGTTATCTGACCAAATTATCAGGGGTACAGTAGTATCTACCATTTCTATTTATCTGACATACACACTCACACATGATTATTTGGGCAAGTTATCAGGGGTAGTAACTAGCATAATTTATATTACTATTTCTTTGTCACACACACACACACTATTGGCTAGGTTAGCTAGCTAGCTAACTAGCCACATATAGCACAAGTGTAACAGTTTAACTTTACGCCCGTCCCCTCGCCCATACCCGGGCTCGAACCAGGAACCCTCTGCACACATCAACAACAGTCACCCAAGAAGCATAGTTACCCATCGCTCCACAAATCCGCGGTACTTGCAGAGCAAGGGGAACCACTACTTCAAGGTCTCAGAGCAAGTGACGTCACCGATTGAAAGGCTATTAGCGCGCACCACCGCTAACTAACTAGCCATTTCACATCCGTTACACAAGGCAGCATTTTTTGTGTTTATGTCCCTGTATCTTTCAGCAGTTGTGTCAAAAAGACACAGTTTTGAGGATACTGAACTTGATTCTCTCCTCCATGTGTCCAACCGCATGCAAAAGATACCTGCATCAGTATAGTTGCATAGCTGCGCAAAATGTTATGCAGCATTGATGCCATTTCTCAGTCGGTGTGTTCGAAGCGTTAAAGTAGTCCTCCTCCTCCTCATGTTGACGCATGCATCTCTCCGGCCGCGCGCGCTTGTTTAGATTGGTCGCGAGTGATTCTGCGTAGAGCGCGCAAGTCTGCCACTCACCTTTGAAAAGAAAAGCCTGTGTCAGTCAGTGATGGGCTACGATGACGATACACAAGGTTGTAATTGTATGTCACCAATAAACATTTGTAGCGTTACATCGTCATCATTTGCAAGGATCACATGATAAGGAAACGAAATGAGATGAGATGCTACAGGGACTATCTGACGTGTCCCACAAAATAATAAAACGAACAAGGCCGAGTTAAATGTATTGCATAAATGGATAGAGTTACTAAATGTGATACAATCTCATCAATATATGATGATACAAAAGAAGTCCGACTTAATTGGTAAGCTTCTCACAGTGGACGTGAAATTATTCAACTGAATTTATGTTCAGCTCATGGTGTTTTAAGACAAGACTTCACTCCCTTCATGTGTGTATTGTTCGGCAATACTTACACTAGCCCGTATGGGACTATTCTGACGAGCTTTTGACGTGATTATTTTAGAATAACGTCTACCTTAAACTAGTTATGATTCATGCGGAATGGAAAACATTAACGCCTAAGTATTCTAAAAGTTAGGTCATATTTAATAGGTTAACAAGCTGAATCTTCCTAAATCGCCATGTTTAGCTCTCTGAACGGGCAACGAGGGGTAAGTTCAAGTAGCAGCAGCGTGATCAATTTCTTGATTCACCGAAATCTAACCACCACCACAACCGGACAGGAGTGTAGTGTGTTTAATTTGACCACCAGTGAAGATGACGACGAGGTTATGTTTGACAGTAAGTTGACAGACATTGTACAAATATGTTCATGCTAACTAGCTAGGCAAAATTGAGAAATCATGTGTGGGGCTGTGGGCGCAGTCGTCCTGTCAGCAAACCTCTCAACCTACCTGGACAGTTTTGGGGGCTGCTTTTTTAAATGTATTTTATTTATTTATTTTACCAGGTAAGTTGACTGAGAACACGTTCTCATTTGCAGCAACGACCTGGGGAATAGTTACAGGGGAGAGGAGGTGGATGAATGAGCCAATTGTAAACTGGGGATTATTAGGTGACCATGATGGTTTGAGGGCCAGATTGGGAATTTAGCCAGGACACCGGGGCTAACACCCCTACTCTTACGATAAGTGCCATGGGATCTTTAATGACCTCAGAGAGTCAGGACACCCGTTTAACGTCCCATCTGAAAGACGGCACCCTACACAGGGCAGTGTCCCCAATCACTGCCCTGGGGCATTGGGATATTTTTTTTTTTTTAGACCAGAGGAAAGAGTGCCTCCTACTGGCCCTCCAACACCACTTCCAGCAGCATCTGGTCTCCCATCCAGGGACTGACCAGGACCAACCCTGCTTAGCTTCAGAAGCAAGCCAGCAGTGGTATGCAGGGTGGTATGCTGCTGGCTGTTGATCCACACCACCATCACATCACCATGGGGCAGATAGATAGCTAGTACATCACAGCTGTGGCTACATCCCTCCTCACATTTTTCACAAATAACTCATTTAGCTATGAGCAATCAGCTAAGTGAGAGATTTTTCTAGAATGTTGTTTATAGCCATGTCTTCCCTTCACTCCTATTGGTTGGTTGGCTTCATGACCAATTCTGCAGCCCTAAAAAGATAACCTTCTGAGTCATAACCCTCTGTTGATGCAACCAGATGCTAAAGAAGCTCCTTAAACTTGACCCTAAAAAACAACTGGGTCAGACGGTTTAGACCCTTTCTTCTTTATAATCGCCAAGCCTATCTCTGACCTTTTTAACCTGTCTCCTCTCTGGGGAGGTTCCCATTGCTTGGAAGGCAGCCACAGTTCATCCTTTATTTAAAGGGAGAGATCAAACTGATCCTAACTGTTATAGGCCTATTTCTATTTTGCCCTGTTTATCAAAAGTGTTGGAAAACTTGTCAATAATCAACTGACTGGCTTTCTTGATGTCTATAGTATTCTCTCGGGTATGCAATCTGGTTTCCGCTCAGGTTATGGATGTGTCACTGCAACCTTAAATGTCCTCAATGATATCACCATTGGCATTGATTCTAAGCAATGTTGTGCTGCTATTTGTATTGACTTAGCCAAAGCTTTTGATACGGTAGACTATTCCATTCTTTTGATACGGTAGACTATTCCATTCTTGTGGGCCGGCTAAGGAGCATTGGTGTCTCCGAGGGGTCTTTGGCATGGTTTGCTAACTACCTCTCTCAAAGAGTGCAGTGTATAGTCAGAAAATCTGCTGCCTCAGCCACTGCCTGTCACCAAGGGACTACCCCAAGGCTCGATCCTAGGCCCCACGCGCTTCTCAATTTACATCAACAACATAGCTCAGGCAGTAGGAAGCTCTCTCATCCATTTATACACAGATGATACAGTTTTATACTCAGCTGGCCCTTCTCCGGATGTTGTGTTAAACGCTCTACAACAAAGCTTTCTTAGTGTCCAACAAGCTTCCTCTGCCCTTAACCTTGTTCTGAACACCTCCAAAACAAAGGTCATGTGGTTTGGTAAGAAGAAGAATCACAGGTGTGATTACTACCTCAGAGGGTTTAGAGCTTGAGGTAGTCACCTCATACATGTACTTGGGAGTATGTCTAGACGGTACACTGTTCTTCTCTCAGCACATATCAAAGCTGCAGGCTAAAGTTGAATCTAGACTTGGTTTCCTCTATCGTAATCGCTCCTCTTTCACCCCAGCTGCTAAACTAACCCTGATTCAGATGATCATCCGACCCATGCTAGATTACGGAGACGTAATTTATAGATCGGCAGTAAAGGGTGCTCTCGAGCGGCTAGATGTTATTTACCATTCGGCCATCAGATTTGCCACCAATGCTCCTTATAGGACACATCACTGCACTCTATACTCTTCTTTAAACTGGTCGTCTCTGTATGCCCGTCGCAAGACCCACTGGTTGATGCTTATTTATAAAAGCCTCTTAGGCCTCACTCCCCCCTATCTGAGATACCTGCTGCAGCCCTCGTCCTCCACATACAACACCCGTTCTGCCAGTCACATTCTGTTAAAGGTCCCGAAAGCACATACACATCCCTGGGTTGCTCTTTTTTTCAGTTTGCTGCAGCTAGCGACTGTAACGAGCTGCAACAAACACTCAAACTGGACAGTTTTATCTGAATCTCTTCATTCAAAGACCAAATCATGGACACTCTTACTGACAGTTGTGGCTGCTTTGCGTGATCTATTGTTGTCTCTACCTTCTTGCGCTTTGTGCTGTTGTCTGTGCCCAATAATGTTATATCAAATCAGATTTTATTTGTCACATACACATGGTTAGCAGATGTTAATGCGAGTGTAGCGAAATGCTTTCGCTTCTGGTTCTGACATATCATATATACATATGATTTGAATAATGTAATGTATGTAAACACTATTAAAGTGGCATTTTTTAAATTGGCATTGTTTAAAGTGACTAGTGATCCATTTGTTAAAGTGGCCAGTGATTGGGTCTCCATGTAGGTAGCAGCCTCTCTGACACAACACTCCGAGTGTCCTCACCTCCTCCCTGTAGGCTGTCTCATCGTTGTTGGTAATCAAGCCCACTACTGTTGTGTCGTCTGCAAAACTGATGATTGAGTTGGAGGCGTGCATGGCCACGCAGTCGGGGGTGAACAGGTTGTACAGTAGGGGGCTGAGCACGCACCCTTGTGGGGTGTTGAGGGTCAGCGAGGTGGAGATGTTTCCTACCTTCACCACCTGGTGGCAGCCCGTCAGAAAGTCCAGGACCCAATTGCACAGGGCGGGGTACTATGGTGTTGAATGCTGAGCTGTAGTCAATGAACAGCATTCTTACATAGGTATTCCTCTTGTCCAGATGTGATTGTGCAGTGTCATGGCGATTGCATTGTCTGTGGACCTGTTAGGGCGGTATGCAAACTGAAGTGGGTCTAGGGTGGCCGGTAAGGTGGAGGTAATATGATCCTTGACTAGTCTCTCAAAGCACTTCATGATGACAGAAGTGAGTGCTACGGGGCGGTAGTCATTTAGTTAATTTATCTTTGCCTTCTTGGGTACAGGAACAATGGTGGCCATCTTGAAGCATGTGGGGACAGCAGACTGGGATAGGGAGTGATTTAATATGTCCGTAAACACACCAGCCAGCTGGTCTGCGCATTATCTGAGGACATGGCTAGGGACGCTGTCTGGGCCAGCAGCCTTGCGAGACCACCATCACGTTTAGCGAGATCACCATCACGTTTAAAGGTTTTACTCACAGAAGGGGGGGGTGGCTGTTCTTGTTAGCTGGCCGCAATGGTGGCACTGTATTATCCTCAAAGCAGGCAAAGAAGGTCTTTAGTTTGTTTGGAAGCATGATGTCTGTGACGTGACTGGTTTTCTTTTTGTAGTCCGTGATTTCCTGTAGACCCTGCCACATATGTCTCGTGTCTGAGGGTTAGGGTTAGGGTTAGCCTTTGAATTGTGACTCCACTTTGTCCCTGTACTGACATTTCGCTTGTTTGATTGCCTTGCGGAGGGAATAACTACACTGTTTATATTCAGCCATATTCCCAGACCTCTTTCCATGGTTAAATGCGGTGGTTCACGCTTTCAGTTTTGAGCGAATGCCGCCATCCATCCACAGTTTTTGGTTAGGGTAGGTTTTAATAGTCACAGTGGGTACAATATCTCCAATGCACTTCCTTATAAATTCACTCAGAGCCAGCGTATAGGTCAATGTTATTCTGTGAGGCTGACCGGAACATATCCCAGTCCGCGTGGTCAAAACAATCTTGAAGCGTAGATTCCGATTGGTCAGACCAGTGGTTGGTTCTAGTCACTGGACATCCTGTTTGAGTTTCTGCCTATTGTGGCAGACCAGGGGGTTTGGTCAAGACGTTTACATAGATCAGACACAGACAGAGTATGATTAGCTCGGTTTCAAGGGTGTTTATTTAAATAATAAATCACAAGAAAAGGATAGGTCTCCCCCATGAGACACTCTCCGGGATACCGTCTTCTGGGCTCCGGGTTTGCTGTAATCCTGTCGGGCACAAAAACTGAACTCCCTCCTTTTAGCTCGGGAACCGTCTCCAACTATACGGAAGTCACCTTTCTTCCCCCAGTCCCTCTCCTTGTGTGCTGCCCTTCTGGCACCTTTATAGGACTCATACAGCTGTTGAGCAATCAGCCCTTGATTACCCACCAACCACAATCAGCCTCAATTAGTCCTAGCTGGAGGGCCTGTCGAGACCTGGCACGTCCAGCAGAGGGAGCCATCACCTCGTGATGTTGACTCCGTCTGCCACCAGGCCTCGACGAGTCTCCCTGGTGGCTGACCTGCTGTACGCCACATTATACATTAAGATGGTAGGAGCAAGATGGCATCGTGGTCGGATTTGCTGAAGAGTCGGCGGGGGAGGGCTTTGTATGCATCGCAAAAGTTAGAGTAGCAGTGGTCGAGTGTATTACCCCTGCGCGTAGTGCAATCAATATGCTGATAGAATTTAGGTAGCCTTGTTCTCAAATTTGATTTGTTAAAATCCCCAGCTACAATAAATGCAGCCTCGGGATATATTGTTTACAGTTTACATAGAGTCCAGTGAAGTTCCTTTAGGGACATCTTGGTGTCTGCATGAGGGGAATGTACACAGCTGTGACGATAACTGACAAGAATTCTCTTGGAAGGTAATATGGCCTGCATTTGATTGTGAGGAATTCTAGGTCGGGTGAGCAGAAGGACCTGAGTTCCTGTATGTTGTTATGATTACACCATGAGTCGTTAATCATGAAGCATACACCCCTGCCTTTCCTCTTCCCAGAGAGGTGTTTATCTCTGTCGGCGCGATGCATGGAGAAGCCCGGTGGCTGAACTGATTCCGACAACATATCCCGAGAGAGACATTTTTCCGTGAAACAGAATGTTATCTCTTGTTGTCAAGAGACTAGAAATTGGCGAGTAGTATACTCGGGAGCGGTGGGTGATGTGCACGTCTACGGAGCCTGACCAGGAGGCCACTCTGTCTGCCCCTTCTGCGGCACCGTTGTCTTGGGTCGGCTTCTGGGATTAGATCCATTGTCCTGGGTGGTGGTCCAAACAGAGGATTCACTTCGGGAAAGTCGTATTCCTGGTCGTAATGTTGGTAAGTTGACGTCGCTCTTAAATCCAATAGTTCTTCCCGGCTGTATGTAATAAGACTTAAGATTTCCTGGGGTAACAATGTAAGAAAGAATGCATAAAAAAAAAAAAATACCTTATAGTTTCCTAAGGACTTGAAGCGAGGCGACCGTCGCTGTCGGTGTCATCTTGTTGGACAAGATACTATGATGTGCTGCCGCCGTGTTGTGTTGCTACCATGTTGTGTTTTCATGTGTTGCTGCCATACTATGTTGTTGTCTTAGTTCTCTCTTTATGTAGTGTTGTTGTCTCTCTTGTCGTGATGTGTGTTTTGTCCTATTTTTATTTCATTTATTTATATTTTTAATCCCAGCCCCCGTACCCGCAGGAGGCCTTTTTGGTAGGCCGTCATTGTGAAGAAGAATCTGCTCTTAACTGACTTGCCTAGTTAAATAAAGGTTAAGGTTAAAAAACAACAACACAAAAACAGTGGACATGTTTCCCATTACAGTTCAGTACTAGATACTGATGGCAGACAGTCAATTTAACATCAAGGATATGACATACAGTACCAGTCAAAAGTTTGGACATACCTACTCATTCAAGGGTTTTTCTTTATTTTACTATTTTCTACATTGTAGAATACTAGTGAAGACATAAAAACTTTCAAATAACACATATGGAATCATGTAGTAACCATATGGAATCATGTAGTAACCAAAAAAGTGTTAAGCAAATCAAAAATACATTTTATATTTGAGATTCTTCAAAGTAGCCACCCTTTGCCTTGATGACAGCTTTGCACACTCTTGGCATTCTCTCAACCAGCTTCACCTGGAATGCTTTTCCAACCGTCTTGAAGGAGTTCCCACAAATGCTGAGCACTTGTTGGCAGCTTTTCTTTCACTTTGCGGTCCAACTCATCCCAACCATCTCAATTGGGTTGAGGTCTTGTGATTGTGGAGGCCAGGTCATCTGATGCAGCACTCCATCACTCTCCTTGGTCAGATAGCCCTTACACATCCTGGAGGTGTGTTGGGTCATTGTCTTGTTGAAAAACAAATGATCGTCCCACTAAGCGCAATCCAGATGGGATGGCGTATCGCTGCAGAATGCTGTGGTAGTTATGCTGGTTAAGTGTGCCTTGAATTCTAAATAAATCACAGACAGTGTCACCAGTAAAGCACCATCACACCTCCTCGTCCATGCTTCATGGTGGGAGCCACACATGCGGAGATCATCCGTTCACCTACTCTGCGTCTCATAAGACACGGCGGTTGAAACCAAAAATATCATCAGACCAAAGGACAGATTTCCACCGGTCTAATGTCCATTGATCGTGTTTCTTGGTCCAAGCAAGTCTCTTCTTCTTATTGGTGTCCTTTATTAGTGGTTTCTTTGCAGCAATTTGACCATGAAGGCTTGATTCACACAGTCTCCTCTAAACAGTTGATGCTGTCTGTTACTTGAACTCTGTGAAACATTTATTTGGGATGCAATCTGAAGTGCAGTGAACTTATCCTCTGCAGCAGAGGTGACTCTGGGTCTTGTTTTCCTGTGGTGGTCCTCATGAGAGCCAGTTTCATCATAGCGCTTGTTGGTTTTTGCGACTGAACTTGAAAGCTCTTGAAATTTCCAGATTGACTGACCTTCATGTCTTAAAGTAATGATGGACTAACTTGGTCTTTTACCAAATAGAGCTGTCTTCTGTATACCACCCCTACCTTGTCACAACACAACTGATTGGCTCAAATGCATTAAGAAGGAAAGAAAATCCACAAATTAACTTTTAACCAGGCACACCTGTTAATTGAAATGCATTCCAGGTGACTACCTCATGAAGCTGGTTGAGAGTGCCTAGAGTGTGCAAAGCTGTCATCAAGGCAAAGGGTGGCTACTTTGAAGAATCTCAAATATAAAATATATTTTGATTTGTTTAACACTTTTCTGGTTACTACATGATTCCCTATGTGTTATTTCATAGTTTTGATGTCTTCACTATTATTCCACAATGTAGAAAATAGTAAAATAAAGGAAAAACCCTTGAATGAGTAGGTGTGTCAACTTTTGACTGGTACTGTACATAAACTGTTGCCAAATCCAATGAGTACAGTATAAACCAACAGTCGTCATACACAAATATGAGATTACATTACATACTGTTTTTGGCATGTTTCTCACACCTCTTCTTCCCTTATATTTTCCTCCGTGTTAGCGACCTTGGGTGGAGGGACCTGTGTGTACTGTTGTAGACAGATAAGCCTTACCACTGAGCACACCCCAGCATGCATAAACATGATGGGCTGGCTGACTTTGAAGTGGAGGTTAATCTTGCATTAGTGTTGGAAGTTTTTCATATTGAGCTAATATCACACATACCGTTAGACAAAATGGACCTAGGGGAGAAAGAAATTGCAGCGCTAATTGCCAATGTTATTGCTGAAGGTAAGATACATTTGCTCTTTCAACTGTTAACTATAAATCGTATTTTCTTCATAAAAGCAGTACTAAAGTAATCACACACATGTTGGTGATTTATTTGTTATGCAATTTTGGCAATCTGGCTACAGGAAGTTTTGAAGGGGGCTGTTCGCCATTGAGACACATAACTTTGCTTTTTTCCATTTATTACATAATCGATAATCTTGTTACAAACACGTACCACTCACTTCTCTGTCCTGTTTCTCATTCTCATCTATGTAAACACAGCGTCCGACTCGGATAACAACTGCGAGGTTCTGATAGCTGGCAAGCAGTACCTGTCCATCCAGGAGTTTGCCTCAGCCATCCCCAACCACCTTCTGCTTGGGTCCCTGCTGGAACACCTGTGCTTTGTCTACGAGAGCGACCCGACCCGCTCACGTATGCTGTTCAAAGGTACAGAGGATCAACTAAACTCTTTCTCGGTCAATAGAACATTAACATTCTCTGGTTGTTGTGTAGAGGGAGGTTAGCAAATGATTATTTTAAAACATCACTGACTTATGTAAAAATATTTTTTGGTGTGAAAAATCATTAGAAGAAAAAAAGAACTTGTGAACAACAAACACTACAGTGAATAACTTCCTGTTCTTTGCCGTCCTCTACAGTCATTGGTCAGCGTTTAGCAGCGATGAACCTCCTCTCCCCATTGGCCATCAGTGATGAGTTCAGTTCAGTAAGACTCCAACACAACAGAGCCTTCATTGAACTACTGGATGCTGCCAGCACCTCCCTGTTCCCACAGGTAACACTTGATGTGGCCATTTAGTGATAATGTAATGCGGGACATGCATGGTCAAGTTTCTTGTTTATCATTGATGTTCACTTACTGACCGTTTTTTTTCCTGACATTTCAGGGTCAAAGATTATGTAATACAGACAGCCAGAGCCGTACACTAAGGTAAGATTAGTGCAGAAAAAAATGGCACTTGTCTTTTGCTACTAGCGTTGACTTTGCCGACAAATACTTTGTTGAGGGAAAATGTACTTGATACGATTGTGATATGTTGTTGTCTCACCTAGCTATCTTAAGATGAATGCACTAATTGTAAGTTGCTCTGGATAAGAGTGTCTGCTAAATGATTAAAATGTAAAAATAAATTAAATGTACTGCTGTGTATGTTGCATTGTGAGAGGATTTTGAGGATCTGTCTCTTTGCTTATTATCCTCCTCTCACCGTAGACCAACAGAGGGTCTGTTCCAGGCACAGACATCTCGCTACCTCAGCGAGTTTGAAGAGCTCTCTAGACTTGGAAAAGGATCCTATGGCAAAGTCTTTAAGGTACTGTCTAGTCAAAATAAAAATGATACCAATGCATTAATATAACCTACAGTGGAATAATTTCCCCCTCCTTCGTTTTGGTCATGTGCTTTCCAGGTAACAAACAAGCTGGATGGCCAGAAGTATGCTGTGAAGAAAATTCTCATCAAGAATGTTTCACGGGAAGACTGCATGAAGGTATGTTATATATACACAATTCATTTAAAATGTATTGAGTTTTAATGATCCAAAAATGCAGTATACTTCAGTGCAGTATTCGATAACGGACACAAGTGAGTTTGTCATTGAGTATTTTCCTGTCTTTGTTTCAGGTTCTCAGAGAAGTGAAAGTGTTATCCAGTCTTCAGCACGTCAATGTAGTGGGCTACCACACTGCCTGGATGGAGCATGTTGCACCTGCTTTTATCAGTGACTTCCGTTACTTCTCTCCTCTGACGTGTTCGAAATTCAAATGATTTCATTTATTCATAGCTAACCTCTCTTCATTATTGTTGTTTTTTCATTTACATTTCTCTATTTCAGACCCTGCATCAATACTCCCAGCACTGGAAACGCCTGCGCTGCCAGAACGGTACCATTATTATCTCATATAACTGAATTATAAGACCAGTTATGATTGAATATCATATTAGATTCTGAGACATGTATTTTCCCACTCTCACAGCACTGAGGAGAGTGCCGGCAGTAGCAACAGCTCCTCAATAGTCTTTGAGAGCTCAGATCACTCGAAGGAGCCAGTGGCCATTGCAGAAGTACCAGAGATCCTCAGAGTGAAAGCCCTGGCCCCTAAAGAGGAGAAAAGCACGCAGGCGGTGTGTCCTAAAACCATGCGCCACACCCGTGTCTCAGAGAACTTTGTCCCCTGTGTGTTCCTGGGACGGCGTGGCCTGACACCCGACGGTTGCCCTGTGGTCAGCTGGGATGGCTCGGCCCTGTCAGGGGAGACCTCAGGAACCAGGAACAGGATGGAGCTGAACAACAACTCCTACATCGACGTGGGGAGCGAGGAATGGGACACGAAATGCCCCACCAAGGAGGTATTGATACTGTGTAACCTGTATAATGTAGCTCAGTAGGGCCTCTTATCCTGTTGTTTTAACACAATCCTCTAACCTTCCAACTCTGACATCTACAAATGTCCCCTGTATATACACTACCAGTCAAACGTTTTAGAACACCTACTCATTCAAGGGTTTTTCTTTATTTTTTACTGTTTTCTACATTGTAGAATAATAGTGAAGACATCCAAAATATGAAATAACACATAGGGAATCATGTAGTAACCAAAAAAGTGTTAAACAAATCAAAAGATATTTTATGTTTGAGATTCTTCAAAGTAGCCACCCTTTGCCTTGATGACAGCTTTGCACACTCTTGGCATTCTCTCAACCAGCTTCAACTGGAATGCTTTTCCAACAGTCTTCAAGGACTTCCCACATATGCTGAGCATAATATATCACTCTGCAGTCCGACTCATCCAAAACCATCTCAATTGGGTTGAGGTCGGGGTATTGTGGAGGGCAGGTCATCTGATACAGCACTCCATCACTCTCCTTCTTGGTAAAATAGCCCTTATACACCCTGGAGGTGTTTTGGGTCATTGTCCTGTTGAAAAACAAATGATAGTCCCATTAAGCCAAAACCAGATGGGATGGCGTATCGCTGCAGAATTCTGTGGTAGCCATGCTGGTTAAGTGTGCCTTGAGTTCTAAATAAATCACAGACAGTGTCACCAGCAAAGCACCCCCACACCACCACCCCTCCTACATGCTTTATGGTGGAAAATACACATGCGGAGATCATCCGTTCACCCACACCGCGTCTCACAAAGAACCAAAAATCTCAAATTTGGACTCATCAGACCAAAGGACAAATTTCTACCGGTCTAATGTCCATTGCTCGTGTTTCTTGGCCCAAGCAAGTCTTCTTCTTATTGGTGTCCTTTAGTATTGTTTTTTTTGCAGCAATTCGACCATGAAGGCCTGATTCCCACAGTCTCCTCTGAACAGTTGATGTTGAGATGTGCCTGTTACTTGAACTCTGAAACATTTATTTGCGTTGCAATTTCTGAGGCTGGTAACTCTAATGAACTTATCCTCTGCAGCAGAGGTATCTGGGTCTTCCATTCTTGTGAGAGCCAGTTTCATCGTAGTGCTTGAGGGTTTTTGCAACTGCACTTTCTTGAAATGTTCCATATTGACTGACCTTCATGTCTTAAAGTAATGATGGACTGTCGTTTCTCTTTGCTTATTTGAGCTGGTCTTGACATAATATGGACTTAGTCTTTTACCAAATAGGGCTATCTTATGTATACTAACCCTACCTTGTCACAACACAACTGATTGGCTCTAACACATTAGGAAGGAAAGAAATTCCGCAAATGAACTTTTAACAAGGCACACCTGTTAATTGAAATGCATTCCAGGTGACTATCTCATGAAGCTGGTTGAGAGAATGCCAAGAGTGTGCAAAGCTGTCATTAAGGCAAAGGGTGGCTATTTGAAGAATCTCAAATGTAGAATATGTTTTGATTTGTTTAACACTTTTTGGGTTACTATGTGATTCCATATGTGTTATTTCATAGTTTTGTTGTCTTCACTTATTCTACAATGTAGGAAATAATAAAAATAAAGATAAACCCTTGAATGAGTAGGTGTTCTAAAACTTTTCACTGGTAGTGTATAGATTCCCTTTTTGTCAAACTCTGATTTTATTGGACACTATTCTATGGCTACCTCAGGTGCAGTTCCACCTCATGCTGTATATTCAGATGCAGTTGTGTGAACGTTCACTCAAAGACTGGATCTCAGAGAGAACCACCGAACACATCTCACAAAGTGAGCATTTATAACTTGCACAATAAGATACACCCCTTTGTTGCTTTCACTCTTCATTCAACATTATCAATGTTTTGATTACGTTTATATTATGCAGAATTTGTTAATGAGTATGTTTTGGCATTTGTTTTACAGATCCTTACGGGTCTGTGGACACGAAACAAACCCTTAGCATTCTACATAAAATACTTGAAGGAGTGGAATACATTCACTCTAGAAGTATCATGCACAGAGACCTGAAGGTATGTTCTTTACAAGTGTATATTATTTAAGTGTATATTTAATTTCACAAGAATAGAAGTGCACCATCAAATGGTCACAAAGGAGGTTTTGCCTCTGAGGTAGATCACATGAGGTAATGTGTGTTAAAATGTAAAAGTAACATGCTTTCACCTTAATGGACAGGGGGAGTTAGACTCTTTGAGGCATGGTGAAGTCCTCCATATTGGGAAAGTGGGGGAACCGAGGTGGGATTTCATCACCCTCCTTAACAAACGTGACATAGCTGGTCCTTCTGGTCGAAGAACTCTGGGAGCATTAAAGAGCTGTTGGTCAGGCAGTAGGTCACGATGAGCAGCTTCCCCAGCAGAGAGGTGTGCCTCAGGTTGGGCTTCTGCTCCAGGAACAGGAAGAGGCAGTACTCCCCTGCAGTGGTCAGTCAGCTGGTTGACGTTGGCTCCATACTTCAGGAGGAGCTCCAACACGGCCTTGTGGCCCTCGCTACAGGCCTCATGCAGGGCCATGTGCCCGGCATGGTTCACTGTGTTTGGGTCAGCCCCCTGGTCCAGCAGCTCAAGGGTACAGCTCAGGTCCACTCCCAGGGCCTTCACTGGCTTGTTGGATGCCACCAGGTCAACCAGGTTGAGGGTGCTGTTCCCCGACTTATTCATCACCTTCAAAGCAAACTTTATTAAAAATGTGCATTTATAAACATGCATGCTTTCACCAGAAACAACAGCAGAAGCCCGGTGGCTAGGAAAAACTCCTTAGAAAAGAAGAAACCTAGAGAGGAACCAGGCTCTGAGGAATGTCCAGCCCTTTTCTGGCTGTGCTGGGTGGAGATTATAAGCGTACATGGACATTTAAGGCCAGATTGTTTGAACATCAAGAACATTTAAACAAATATATTTAACCTTTATTTAACTAGGCAAGTCAGTTAAGAACAAATTCTTATTTACAATGACGGCCTAGAAACAGTGGGTTAACGAGGTTAACTGCCTTGTTCAGGGGCAAAACTACCCATTTTTACCTTGTCAGCGCGGGGATTCGGTCTAGCAACTTTTCGGTTACTGGCCCTCTAACCATTAGGCTACCTGCTGCCCCACAGCTAAAATAAGCAGCAAAAAATATATACACTGCTCAAAAAAATAAAGGGAACACTAAAATAACACATCCTAGATCTGAATGAATGAAATATTCTTATTAAATACTTTTTTCTTTACATAGTTGAATGTGCTGACAACAAAATCACACAAAAATTATCAATGGAAATCAAATTTATCAACCCATGGAGGTCTGGATTTGGAGTCACACTCAAAATTTAAGTGGAAAACCACACTACAGGCTGATCCAACTTTGATGTAATGTCCTTAAAACAAGTAAAAATGAGGCTCAGTAGTGTGTGGCCTCCACGTGCCTGTATTACATTTACATTTAAGTCATTTAGCAGACGCTCTTATCCAGAGCGACTTACAAATTGGATGACCTCCCTACAACGCCTGGGCATGCTCCTGATGAGGTGGCGGATGTTCTCCGGAGGGATCTCCTCCCAGACCTGGACTAAAGCATCCGCCAACTCCTGGACAGTCTGTGGTGCAACGTGGCGTTGGTGGATGGAGCGAGACATGATGTCCCAGATGTGCTCAATTGGATTCAGGTCTGGGGAACGGGCGGGCCAGTCCATAGCATCAATGCCTTCCTCTTGCAGGAACTGCTAAAACACTCCAGCCACATGAGGTCTAGCATTGTCTTGCATTAGGAGGAACCCAGGGCCAACCGCGCCAGCATATGGTCTCACAAGGGGTCTGAGGATCTCATCTCGGTACCTAATGGCAGTCAGGCTACCTCTGGCGAGCACATGGAGGGCTGTGCGCCCCCCCAAAGAAATGCCACCCCACACCATGACTGACCCACCGCCAAACCGGTCATGCTGGAGGATGTTGCAGGCAGCAGAACGTTCTCCACGGCGTCTCCAGACTCTGTCACGTCTGTCACGTGCTCAGTGTGAACCTGCTTTCATCTGTGAAGAGCACAGGGCGCCAGTGGCGAATTTGCCAATCTTGGTGTTCTCTGGCAAATGCCAAACGTCCTGCACGGTGTTGGGCTGTAAGTCCAACCCCCACCTGTGGACGTCGGGCCCTCATACCACCCTCATGGAGTCTGTTTCTGACTGTTTGAGCAGACACATGCACATTTGTGGCCTGCTGGAGGTCATTTTGCAGGGCTCTGGCAGTGCTCCTCCTTGCACAAAGGCGGAGGTAGCGGTCCCACTGCTGGGTTGTTGCCCTCCTACGGCCTCCTCCACGTCTCCTGATGTACTGGCCTGTCTCCTGGTAGCGCCTCCATGCTCTGGACACTACGCTGACAGACACAGCAAACCTTCTTGCCACAGCTCGCATTGATGTACCATCCTGGATGAGCTGCACTACCTGAGCCACTTGTGTGGGTTGTAGACTCCGTCTCATGCTACCACTAGAGTGAAAGCACCGCCAGCATTCAAAAGTGACCAAAACATCAGCCAGGAAGCATAGGAACTGAGAAGTGGTCTGTGGTCACCACCTGCAGAACCACTCCTTTATTGGGGGTGTCTTGCTAATTGCCTATAATTTCCACCTGTTGTCTATTCCATTTGCACAACAGCATGTGAAATTTATTGTCAATCAGTGTTGCTTCCTAAGTGGACAGTTGGATTTCACAGAAGTGTGATTGACTTGGAGTTACATTGTGTTGTTTAAGTGTTCCCTTTATTTTTTTGAGCAGTGTATATATAAATAAATCCAAAACTGACAATAACATCAGTGTCTACAGGCAACTTCATCATGCTTTGAGTTTAAGCTTGATAATTATCTTTTTTTTTTTGTTCAACATAGTGATGGAACAATTTTAGAGGTTTCTTCAAATGATCAATTAACCAACCAACCAATATATCTATCAATAAACCAATCAACCAATCAATGACCTCTGCGTTGATGTTGACTCAGTTGTTGCAGAGCACCCTGAGGCACTTTACAAACCATAATATAACTGCCTCAATGGGCACTTTGGAAATCAAGCTAAGTAACGTGGCTAATATGCATCAGTTACAGTGGCTTGCGAATGTATTCACCCCCTTGGCATTTTTACTATTTTGTTGCCTTACAACCTGGAATTAAAATGGATTTTTGGGGGGGTTTGTATCATTTGATTTACACAACATGCTTACCACTTTGAAGATGCAAAATATTTTTTATTGTGAAACAAACAACAAATAACACACAAACTGAATAGTTATGCACGCTCAAGTTTTCACCCCCCCCAAAGTCAATACTTTGTAGAGCCACCTTTTGCAGAAATTACAACTGCAAGTCTCTTGGGGTTTGTCTCTATAAGCTTGGCACATCTAGCCACTGGGATTTTTGCCCATTCTTCAAGACAAAACTGCTCCAGCTCCTTCAAGTTGGATGGGTTCCGCTGGTGTACAGCAATCTTTAAGTCATACCACAGATTCTCAATTGGATTGAGGTCTGGGCTTTGACTAGGCCATTCCAAGACATTTAAATGTTTCCCCTTAAACCACACGAGTGTTGCTTTAGCAGTATACTTAGGGACATTGTCCTGCTGGAAGGTGAACCTCCGTCCCAGTCTCAAATCTCTGGAAGACTGAAACATGTTTCCCTCAAAAATGTACCTGCATTTAGTGCCATCCATCATTCCTTCAATTCTTACCAGTTTCCTAGTCCCTGTGATGGAAAAACATCCCCACAGCATGATGCTGCCACCACCATGCTTCACTGTGAGGATGGGGTGATGAGAGGTGTTGGGTTTGCACCGAACATAGCGTTTTCCTTGATGGCCAAAAAGCTCAATTTTAGTCTCATCTGACCAGAGTACCTTCTTCCATATGTTTGGGGAGTCTCCCACATGCCTTTTGGCGAACACCAAACGTGTTTGCTTATTTTTTTTCTTTTAAGCAATGGCTTTTTTTCTGGTCACTCTTCCATAAAGCCCAGCTCTGTGGAGTGTATGGCTTAAAGTGGTCCTATGGACAGATACTCCGATCTCCGCTGTGGAGCTTTGCAGCTCCTTCAGGGTCATCTTTGGTCTCTTTGTTGCCTCTCTGATTAATGCCCTTCTTGCCTGGTCCGTGAGTTTTGGTGGGCGGCCCTCTCTTGGCAGGTTTGTTGTGATGCCATATTCTTTCAATTATTTTAATAATGGATTTAATGGTGCTCCGTGGGATGTTCAAAGTTTCAGATATTTTTTTATAAACCAACCCTGATCTGTACTTCTCCACAACTTTGTCTGACCTGTTTGGAGAGCTCCTTGGTCTTCATTGCTTGGTGGTGCCCCTTGCTTAGTTGTGTTGCAGATTCTGGGGCCTTTCAGAACAGGTTTATATATACTGAGATCATGTGACACTTAGATTGCACACAGGTGGACTTTATTTAACTAATTATGTGACTTCTGAAGGTAATTGGTTGCACCAGATCTTATTTAGGGGCTTCATAGCAAAGGATGAATACAGATGCACCCACCACTTTTCAGTTTTTTTCATTTCACTTCACCAATTTGGACTATTTTGTGTATGTCCATTACATGAAATCCAAATAAAAATCCATTTAAATTACAGGTTGTAATGCAACAAAATAGAAAAAACTCCAAGGGGGTGAATACTTTTGCAAGTCATTGTATATCTACAGAAGATAGATTTTGCTTCTGTTTCCTGTTAGTGTTTGTTTAATAACCTACTGATTCCGTGAACACCAAGCCTCATGCAATGGCAAAATGTCAGATTCGGCAGTTTTTAATCTTTGCTCTGCTGTAATAAAGGCTTTACTATTTTTTTTTCGTTAGAACAGGCTGGTATTACTTAATTATTTAGTGTTGGTTACAACTGTTCCAATCAGGCAGATAAATAATATTGTAATCTAACAGCACCTGTTTGCCACACATAATATGCACGCAGCTCTCGCTCCTATTCACTCCTTTTTATTGATCTCCTTCTGATTGTTATTATTATGATCATCATTATAATAATAAGTAATATCGTTATCATTAGTAGGCTTAGTATAGCAGCTTTGTATAACCACCATCAAGCTGTGGGCCAAAGAGTGCATCCTGTTTAGTCTTAATACCGTAACTTACTTAGGCCTATATTTCAATATATAGGCTACTGTATCATTAATTTGTTCATTTGTTCATGCCATTGTAACAGTATAACTTTACGTGTGTCCCCTCGCCCCGACACGGGCGCGAACCAGGGACCTTCTGCACACATCAACAACAGTCACCCACGAAGCGTCGTTACCCATCGTTCCACAAAAGCCGCGGCCCTTGCAGAGCAAGGGGCAACACTACATCTCGGTTTCAGAGCAAATGACGTAACTGATTGAAACGCTACTAGCGCGTACCCGCTAACTAGCTAGCCATTTCACATTCGTTACACCATCACACAGCATACGAAACATTCATGCTTTGAAATGCAATCAAGCATTTTAGTTTTAAAATTAAATAAGAAAAAGTGAGCTTTGAATAATTATCCGAAACAATAAATAAACCACAATTCATGAATGCATGCAACTGTTTTTAGTCTGCTGTAATAAAGGCTTTATATTATATTTTTTCCCCCGTTAGAACAGACTCTCTGGTACACTCATTTCCAAATCATAATATTGTAATCTAACCGCAACTGTTTGGCGCACACAATGCTCACGCAACGCTTGCTCCTATACCCTTCTTTTTCTTGATTTCCAATAGTTTCCACAACTAAGTGAAATGTCTTCCAAAGATCTAACTTCCCCTATCCCTCCTGAACAACCTGTAAACATTGTCCCGTTTTGAGTTTCTTTTTCACGTCCTCCGCATCCATTTTGCTATTGACATTACTGCGTTCAGAGTTTGTTATAACCAATTTATTGATGTGATTATGATAATCTATAGGTCAGGCCCTATTGGTCACATGCATGTGATGCATACATGTGTCACTTAAAGAAAGGGTTGAGGGAAGAGGGAATCTTTTTCATAAACAAATAAGGGATTTCGGTAACAGAACTTTTCAGTCAGAAACAAGTAAGAAACTAAATGGCTGAAATGTTGCTGCTTCAGCACGGACAGCGCAATTAAAACTTGCTGTGCTGTGGTGCCTTTTCACTGCAGTAGGTAGGAGAGCGAGGCAATGTGCGCCAGTCACACAGGCACTCACTGTCATTTTTTTTAACACAGTATGACCATCGGGCTCTTTCTTGAGTAATTTGTGTGTCTTATTTATTTAATCAAATGTGTGCTTAAAGCATCAGACAAGCTCAGTTTTTATATGTAGTTGGTTTTATTCAAACACATATGTTATGTGGAAAAATAAGTTTAAACATTTCAGTTTACGTTCGTTTCGTAGAAGATCCTACTCAAGTGTTTGTCGCTTTGCTTTACAAATCAGTGTTTTACAAACTAGGGGTCGTTTTTAAAATGGGGTCCCAAGAGGAGAAACTCCTAAAAATAAGATTTAAAAAATTGCGCTTGGTTCATAGTTCCCGGGGTTATGTCTGTAACCTCCAGTAGCCGCTAGATGCAGTTGTAGTAAACAGAACGTTTTTTGTTTTCTTCCTACCAATGTGGCTCTATCTTTTTAATGGTTCAAACTACAACATTTTATGACCCCATCACTGAAAGATAAGACTCTCAGAAACACGTGTATATATCTTGTTTCCCTCTACAATTTTTACAAGTCTCCTTAGAACAGAATGGACAATACCAGGCGCTATATCAGACTGGGGGAAAAGATCATCTTTAATGATGTTCGATTCTACACAGAAGATCATAAAAAAGTATTGCCTGAGGATCTTCTGAATTTCCCAATACCTTTCTGATGCATTTCAGCAGGGGCACAACTTTCACTGGGGACATGTCCTTCCCACCCCCACATTCTGAAATAAAAATGTTGTCCTCCCTAGTTTTATCCTTGGAATGTGATACAAAATTATACAAAATTAGGCAATGGTGTGCTTTAGGACCATGCGGACGCCTCCGAGCGGTCGGATAGGCTGTTTTGGAGTGTTTATCCGACTTCTGAAACCGAAATTGCGCCCATGCATTTGTCACTTCAAACCATACTTTGAGTTGTAATTACTGTCAAAAGTACTGTCTGACTGATTTGTAATAGACTTTCATAGCCCCAATTAAAAAAGTAAACATTGGCTGTTGATTACATCACTTTTTTTACATGGTGGGGTTGCACATTTTTTTTAAATATCAAAATGGGGTCGCGGGCCAAAAATGGTTGGGAAGCCCTACACTACATTATTGAAAAGTTGCATGTTTGGTTATTGTGAAATCCTGGTTTTCAGCCTCAACAGTAGCCTCGGAACAGCCAATTCCAGCACTGTACTCTGTCAGTGCTCTGATGCTGTTTCTGAAGAATTGGCAAGTTTGGAAACGTCATCATTCTTCATCGCTGGTGACGTCGATATGGATTAGATTTTGGTGACGACCCGTATGTTCTATTAAACTTAGGCCTATCCTACCTGAGATATATTATGTTAACAATAATAACTTGATTTGTAAAGTGCTTTTTAAACAACGCATAGATGCATCATATTTCTGCAGCTGATTTAGGAACTTTTTGAGGGGCCAAATAAAGGGGTCACCGGTCAGGGTATCAGACCCTGTGACTGATAACGCACTTGCAGATATTTAGGCTAGAAAAAAATGACAAACATGTTTTTAAACACTTACCTGTCTTTGAAGTGTAGAAAAAACAGTACAGTATTTCCAAATCTGAACAGGTTCGTTGACGGAGTGAGATTTTATAAATGTGATAATACTAGACACATCTCCTTTAACTATTGCTTCGTTAATTTTAAACTGCATATCATCAAATTGAGTTGCACCCCCTTTTGCCCTTAGAGATGACTAAATTCGTCAGGGCATGGACTCTAAAAGTTGTCGAAAGTGTTCCACAGGGATGTTGGCCCATGTTGACTCCAAGGCTTCCCACAGTTGTCAAGTTGGCTGAATGTCCTTTGGGTAGTGGACCTTTCTTGATACACATGGGAAACTGTTGCACTTCTTGACACACTCAAATCGGTGTGCCTGGCACCTGCTACCACATCCCGTTCAAAGGACTTTCATCTTTTGTCTTGCCCATTCACCCTCTGAATGGTACAAATACACAATCCATGTCTCAATTCTCTCAAGCAAGGCTTAAAAAAATCTTTCTTTAACCTCTCCCCTCCCCTTCATCTACACTGATTGAAGTGGATTTAACAGGTGACATCAATAAGGGATCATAGCTTTCAACTGAATTAGCCTGGTCAGTCTGTGTCATGGAAAGAGCATGTGTTCCTAATGTTTGTACACTCCATGTATAACGCATGCATTAGGGGTTAAGACATGGTTTGTTACTAATATTACCCATTTGAGATGACTTTTTTTTTAAAAAAGTTGAACAATATACTAAAGCATTAATGTGGCCTAGTGGTAATGACAAAATAGAATTGTGCATTTTAGAGTAGAATCCTTCTTTTAGAATCTCCTATAGCATTATGACCTCACACTCACCATAAAAATATATGTAAATGTTTTACATTTTGTATGCTTTGTGTTTTATAGCCCAGGAATATTTTCCTGCATGGACTTGACTGCCATGTGAGGATTGGAGACTTTGGACTGGCTTGCAGGGATATAATAATGGATGACGAGGCAAAGCCAACCTCCACCTCACAGAACACTGGTGAGAAATGGATTTCATAAATGTTTCTGTGTCAATCACCACAAGCTCAGTGGTTGTAACAGTTGTTACAATATATATATCTATGTAAACATTCAACATCGCAAAGATGTATACAGTGTATCAAATCAAAGTGGACACTTGTAGGTATAGGTGTAATTCCTGAAATCGCCAGTAGATGGGGCTATGGCTCTGTGCATCCAAATCATTTTCTATGACAACATTTTCCCTGGTTGGTTCTGGTACTGTGTATTTTTGACACTGCTTCTAATCTTTCTGCAGGTTCCTCACACACCACTGGAGTGGGGACATTTGTTTATGCTGCACCTGAACAACTGGAGGGCTCCCACTATGATTCAAAGGTAAATCATCTCTATAATTTCAGAAATATTTGACACACCAAAATTACTTGACACAATTAGTGTGAGTTGTCTACATAAAACAAACATGTATATAACATTAAAATAAGGATAACATAACATTTGTATTTATAAACCAATTGATACACAGTAAATCAATATATAAAACATATTTACACATCAAGGACAACAACCACCCGAGCCACTGCCTGTTCACCCCGCTATCATCCAGAAGGCGAGGTCAGTACAGGTGCATCAAATCTGGGACAGAAGCTGTTTTTCAGTCTCTCGATCTCAAGGCCATCAGACTGTTAAATAGCCAACACTAGCACATAGATGCTGCTGCCTATTTACATAGACTTGAAATCACTAGCCACTAATAAATGGAACACTAGTAGTCACTCATCGCATAAGTATATAATGTATCCTATACTATTCTACGCCGCTCTGACATTGCTCGTCCATATATTTATATATTCTTCATTCCATTAATTTACTTAGATTTGTGTGTATTGGGTATATGTTGTGTAATTGTTAGAGATTACTTGTTAGATATTACTGCACTTTCAGAGCTAGAAGCACAAGCATTTTGCTACACATTTTGCAATAACATCTGCTAAACATATGTGACTGATTTGATTTGGATCACTATGCCTTTTCTTCTGGCCTGTAGTCAGACATGTACAGTATAGGAGTGGTGGCCCTGGAGCTGTTCCAGCCCTTTGGGACAGAGATGGAGCGCGTGCGTACACTAGGAGACCTCCGTGAGGGGAAGGTCCCAGACTCCTTCTCCCAGTGCTGGCCTGTCCTGGCCAAGTACATCACACTGCTAACCAGCAGAGACCCCTCTCTACGACCCAGCGCCACACAGCTGCTGCAGAGCGAGCTGTTCAGCAGCAAAGACATGGTATGGATGAACAGGCTGGCTGGGAAGGAGACTACTATTTTGATATATGTGCTTGATGTACTTGTTGAATTTCACCTTGCCATATTTAAGCTGCTATTGATCAAGTTCAAACAGACATGAGCCAAATGCTAGTAGCATTGCTTGGCTATAAATATATAAATATTTGACCTAGATCACTTTGACACTGCAACCAGGTTCAATCTGGCGCCAAACTACTAAAAGTAAATATCAGGAGAAGTGTTAAAACATTTATCACAATTCAAACATCTCCAATGGCCCTCTTCTCTTTCCAGGTTATCCATGGCTTGCAGAGAAGGGTTGAAGAGCAGGAAGAGGAGATAGTTCGACTCAGGAGACAGATCAGTCAGCTACAAACTCAAACCACGCAACAAGCATCCCATCCAACCAACAAGACCTGACGTCAACCACCTCTGCCCATCTTCAAACCTAATATATTCAAACCCTTTACCTTACCACATGAATAATTTGGTGCAAATGGTTGAATGTGTGTGTGGATCTAACAGTGTGCCATTATTTAACGTTTTAAAACGGTACAATAAATCTTATTTAATATACTCATCTGTCTCATTACAGACTGAATATTTTTCATCTGGTCAAGATTCATTTACATAATTTGTGGTTGAGACTAATATACTCATATGATGAAGGTAATCAAGCCAACAAGGCTTGTATTTGTTTGACCACTTGAATTCCAGGCAATTAATAATAAGACGCACTCACTCGCGTTAATTATTGGTATGCATGCCTCAAACAGTCATGAATCGTCTGGGAGTACAGTTGTTGTATAAACTTTGCTTTCGAAGTAAATGGACGTAGCACACACACATTACATTCCAGATTGAGAACGATCCAAATCCAATATAATGCATAAAAACGATCCTTTAACGATTTACCCGTTGCATCTCACAATAAAGGTCCAGACGTGTAAGTGCTTTCTACGACTCCTATGAACACGTTCCACACTGAGCCTCAGCGAATCAAGAGTTGCCTTTCATCCGTAGTACCCGGATTTACCCGTAGGGAAATTAGCTACGTCATTGTTCACGGATTGACTACAGCTGGAAATAGTACATGGACATGCACGTATAATAATATATTTATAAAAAATTACAGGTAAGAGCATTTCTGTTGTATTAGTCTAGTTGGAGAAGTTCAAATGATTTAACCCATTGGGTTTTTCTCTAGTTAGCCTATACCGGGCGGCTCAATGAGTGTCATGTCGGAGGCGAGCGCTCAACCACCGGTGAATTTTAAATCTCGAGCCCCTCTTTAGAACGTAGTTAGCCTAGCAGCTAGCTAGCCACCTTTCCCGTAGATAAACCTGTGAATGCTAAAATGGTTCGGCGTTAAATTCTCAGGTTTATCAAGGAACAATACATAAACGCCACATGTATTGTTTTACCACCGAAAAGGCCAGCTCCCTTGCATTGTACCAATGATTGCTAACCAACGTAGTTCGTTATTGTTGCACAATGACAATGCTCATAGCCCATTTGGGCAGTATTGTTAGCTACGTTTTGCCGTTACCATGGCGTTTGTGGTTACCATGCGTGCACACCTCAGAATAAGACATTCTGAACGTGTTCATAAGAAATACGGCATTATTTACTTTCCGAACATTTGTTTCAGAAACGGTAAGAAAGTTTGAAATTATATTTCCCTATCTTTTGAATTACGTGTTAGAGGCCTATCTCGTTCGCTAAAGCCTCAGCCAGGCAGAGGTGGGACTTGGGAGGAAAAGTCATAATCTTAATGGCTAACATTGTTTGAAACGATTGTCACTTGAAAGTACAAGGAATACGACTTTGATTTATTGAGAACTTAAAATCGATGTAGCTAATTTTGTTTTTGATTTGTAATCATTAGCTAGTTTTTCTACCGCAATTTCGGAAATTGCGTCTCTGCTTGGTAAAAATTAGGAAATAGCGTCCCTGCTAGGTACTGTACTAACGTTAGAACGCTTTCAGCTAACGTTAGTTAGTAGCTATGTGCTAAATAATGCTAGCTAAGTCAGCTTCTTGCACAGACAGCAGAGCGGTACAGTATATTAGAAAGCAGGATCAGTTACATTTGATAAACAACCAGGAACAACAGATTATTTTCTGTTTCATTAAGAAAGCAAAACATATGTGTTTGGTTGTTGAGTCAATTAAACCATGCACATTTCAAGGTTCTTTCAAAAAACTAAAATGCATCATGAGCTTAGTTCAACTGTCATGCTCCATCAGAATCCAAACTATAAGCCTGTTTTACTCCAATGTTAGTAAACAAAGTAAATGTAAACAAACACTGTATAGCATAAATTGTTGAAACTATAATTGTGATATCATGGATGGTCTGATCTTGCATCCATAGCGCTGTCTATACATTTTAGAGTGGTTACATTTCTCCAGCCCCATCCCTCAGCTTTTTTTTTCCCGAAACAGGGTCGGGTTTATTGTTTTGAATTCTGATTGCCCCTTTAAGATCAAAGCTTCCCTATTCTGATTTCGGAGAAAGATGGTTTCTTTCCCTGGAAATCTTTCACCAAAGATGGTGCATAAATTAAGATGTCTTACTCAGGCCTTTTACCATTTAAATAATTGTCACAGTTTGTCTGCTTAGTTAATTGACTGTATATGAACCAGAAAAAATGAGGGAGTGAGAAGTCTCGCTTCCTCATCCGTCTCTGGTTTCACTTTAGTGTTCCTGTATGTCACGTGTCATTAATGCTAGCTACAATGTTGTCCATACCCTGCTCTATCCCTACTTGTAACTGATCAAACCAGCAAGGATATCAACAAAACTTTCCTGGACTTTATATGGAAAAATAAACAACACAAATGTAGGAAGTCTGTAATATCAAACCAAAGCGCTGATGGTGGGCTTGAAGTACTAGATTTCATTGATATCAACAATACCTTTTAAAGTAAACTTGATAAAAAATATGTATGACTAGCTCGGAATCTATATGGTACTTCATTCCCTGTCATATTTTATTGGGTGGTCTTCAATTATTCTCCAGCAGAATTACCCATCAAATTGTCCAAATTTCAGGAATATGCCCCTTTAGCCTGGAAACTGTGTCATGTCCACAACTTCTCCCCACACCAGGCACTTCTGTAGAACAACAAAGATATTGTTGTTAAAAACAAGTCTTTGTTCTTTCCTAAGTGGGTCGAAATAAATATGTTTGTGCTTGATTTATTTGATAAAGGAAATATACTCTCTTATAGAAAGTTCTTAAAAACATAACTTCCCAATACATTAAAAATTATTTAATTCTATATGCAAAGCAATACCTTCAGGACTTATTCAATAAATGAAATCTCATTTGTTTTGGTGAACACGTGATGGTAGATGCACAATTTATGTTAGGTTTCCCCCTGCTGGATAAGAAATGTAATAATACATTCATAAAGAACTTTTTTACTCCAAGAGCAAGATCTCCTAGAGGGAAATTCTTCTGGAATGCACATATTACTGAAATTGAATGGAAGAAAGCTTGGTTGCTTCCTCACAAATTTTGTATATCAAATAAAGTAAAATAAATTCACTTTAAAATCTTGCACAAAACATATCCTTGCAATAACTTGTCTAAATTCATGGATTTAGAGGACATCTGTCTTTTCTGTGATAAAGGAGAAACTATTATACACATTTTGACTCTGAAGTTATTTTGGAGCTAGTTAAGTATTTACATTTTTAATTTCATCAATAAGACCCATGTATTTACAATGAAAGATGTAATATGTTATTATTCAAATGAAAACAAAACCACTGAATTAGTCGTTCATTTCTTCATTCTCTTTGGTAAATTTTATATACACAAACTAATATTTGAAATCTGTCCCTAAATGCAATATATTTTTACTTGAAATCCAATATCTAATAAAATCCCTAGAATTAGTCAATAACAAAAAAAAACACTACTGGTTTTGTTATCCTTTTTTTTTGTTTTCTTTAGGAACGTAAACTTTTGAAAGTCACACCTTGTGATTTTTGTTTATTCAGAAAAAATATACATGTAGTGATGTCGTATGTTTGTATTGTAATTTGAAATGTTATATAAAAAATAAAATGTTGTCCATGTGACTTCAGTAGTAGCTAAATACACTGAACAAAAATAAACGCTACATGCAACAATTTCAAAGATTTTACTGAGTTACAGTTTATATAAGGAAATCAGTCAATTGAAATAAATTCATTAGGCCATAATCTATGAATTTCTCATGACTGGGAATACAGATATGCATCTGTTGGTCACAGATACCTTTAAAAAAATGTAGGGGCGTGGATCAGAAAACCAGTCAGTATCTGGTGTGACCACAATTTATCTCATGCAGCGCGACACATCTCCTTCGCATACCGTTGATCATGCTGTTGATTGTGACCGGTGGAATGTTGTCCCACTCCTTCAATGACTGTGTGAAGTTGTGGGAATTGGTGGAAACCGGAACACGCTGTTGTACATGTCGATCCAGAGCATCCCAAACATGCTCAATGGGTGACGTCTGGTGAGTATGCAGGCCATGGAAGAACTGGGACATTTTCAGCTTCCGGTATCTCTGTGTATTAAAATGTAATTGATCTAAAATGAAATTGTGTTCATTGTCCGTAGCTTATGCCTGCCCATACCATAACCCCACCGCCACCATGGGGCACTCTGTTCACAACATTGACATAAGCAAACCGCTTGCCCACGCAATGCCATACACACTTTCTGCCATCTGCCCGGTACAGTTGAAACTGTGATTCTTCCGTGAAGAGCACAGTTCTCCAGCATGCCACTGGCCATCGAAGGTGAGCATTTGCCCACAGAAATCAGTTACGACGCTGAACTGCAGAAATTCTTGGGTTGTCCAAACCCACAGTTTCATCAACTGTCTGGGTGGCTGGTCTCCGATGATCCCTCAGGTGAAGAAGCCGGATGTGGAGATCCTGGGCTGTCGTGGTTACACGTGGTCTGCGGTTGTGAGTCCGGTTGGACTTACTGACAAATTTTCAAAAATGAAGTTAGAGGTTGTTTATGGTAGAAAAATGTACATTCAGCTCTGGTGGACATATCTGCCAATTGCACGCGCCCTCACAACTTGAGACATCTTTGGCATTGTGTGACATAACTGCACATTTTAGAGTGTCCTTTTATTGTCCCCAGCACAAGGTGTACCTGTGTAATGATCATGCTGTTTAATCAGCCTCTTGATATGCCACACCTGTCAGGTGGTACAGATATCTTGGCAAAGGAGAAAATCTCACTAACAGGGATGTAAACAAATTTATGCACAACATTTTAGAGAGATGTTTTTTGTGTGATTTTGAACATTTCTGGCATATTTTATTTCAGATCAGGAAACATGGGACTAACACTTGTTGCATTTATATTTTTGTTCAGTATAATATCAATAAAAAGTTTAGACTACTAGGGCCTCCCGGGTGGCGCAGTGGTCTAAGGCACTGCAGTGCTAGCTGTGCCACCAGAGACTGAGTTCGAGCCCAGGCTCCTTCGCAGCCGGCCGCGACCGGGAGGCCCATGTGGATTTGGCTATTTTAGCCACACCCGTTGCTGACAGGTGTATAAAATCGAGCACACAGCCATGCAATTTCCATAGACAAACATTGGGAGTAGAATGGCCTTACTAAAGAGCTCAGTGACTTTCAATGTGGCACCATCATAGGATGCCACCTTTCCAACAAGTCAATTCATTAAATTTCTGTCCTGCTAGAGCTGCCCTGGTCATCTGTAAGTGCTTTTATTGCTTAAAAATCGTCTGTCCTCAGTTGCAACACTCACTACCGAATTCCAAACTGCCTCTGGAAGCAACGTCAGCACAATAACTGTTTGTCAGGAGCTTCATGAAATGGGTTTCCATGGCCGAGCAGCCGCACCCAAGCATAAGATCACCATGCGCAATGCCAAACGTCGGCAGAAGTGGTGTAAAGCTTGGACTCTGGAGAAGTGGAATAGCATTCTCTGGAGTGATGAATCACTACACCATCTGGCAGTCCGACGGATTCATCTGGGGTTGACGGATTAATCAGGGTTTGGCTGATGCCCGAATGCGTAGTACCAACTGTGAAGTTTGTTGGAGGAGAAATAATGGTCTGGGGCTGTTTTTCATGGTTCGGGCTAGGCCCCTTAGTTCCAGTGAAGGGAAATCTTAACACTATAGCATACAATGACATTCTAGATCACAGGTGTCAAACTCATTCCACGGAGGGCCGAGTGTCTGCGGGTTTTCGCTCCTCCCTTGTACTTGATTGATGAATTAACATCACTAATTAGTTAGGCACTCCCCACACCTGGTTGTCTAGGGCTTTATTGAAAGGAAAAACCAAAAACCTGCAGACACTAGGCCCTCCGTGGAATGAGTTTGACACCCCTGTTCTAGATGAATCTGTGCTTACAACTTTGTGGCCACTGTTTAGGGAATACTCTTTCCTGTTTCTGCATGACAATGCCCCTGTGCACAAAGCAAGGTCCATACAGAACTGGTTTGTTGAGATCGGTGTTGATGAACTTGACTGTGCTGACCTCAATCCCACCGAACACCTTGGGGATGAATTGGAACGCCGTCTGCGAGCCAGGCCTAATTGCCCAACATCAGTACCTGACCTCACTAATGCTCATGGCTAAATGGAATAAAGTCCCCGCTGCGATGTTACAGCGCCTTCCCAGAAGAGTGGAGGCTGTTATAACAGCAAAGGGGGGACCAACTCCATATTAATGCCCATGATTTTGGAACGAGATGTTCGACAAGCAGGTGTCCACATACTTTTGCTCATGTACTGTATGTCTTTTTATTTTTGCGAATACTTGAACATATTTCCTAAATCCTGTTTTATTTTTTGCTGAATTCCTGGATTTTAGTCTTGACTAAGGCAAAAATCATACATTTCCTGTCAAATTCTTTCAGATCTCCACTGGGGCATAGGGTGTAGGGGTCCATTTAGCATTGCTGTTCACTTTGTTGTAATGTTTTTCTAAAACTTGCAGTCACTAAACCAAACTTCAAAGCTTTGTCTCTGTGTCGCATGTAAATTCAATGCAAAACCTAAGCAGAGCATGCCTTCGGGGCTTCTACACTGTTTGCAGAACTCGTTTTCTCACTCTGAGAAATACTTTTGCTTTTATATCCATGGGGTTGTCTGCATGACTTTTATATGACCCATTTACACCACCAGACAGACCACCTGCTGGTAATTGAGCAGGTCAATCCTGGTTGATGCTCTGTGTGTTTGAGGCTACTTACTAGAGGTTGACCGATTATGACTTTTCAACGCCGATACTGGTTGTTGGAGGACCAAAAAAGGCCGATACCGATTAATCGGCCCATTTTGTAAAAATGTATTTGTAATAATGACAATTACATCAATACTGAATGAACACTTATTTTAACTTAATATAATACATCAATAATATCAACTTAACTTCAAATAAATAATGAAACGTGTTCAATTTGGTTTAAATAATGCAAAAACAAAGTATTGCAGAAGAAAGTAAACGTGCAATATGTGCCATGTAAAAAAGCTAACGTTTAAGTTCCTTGCTCAGAACATGAGAACATATGAAAGCTGGTGGTTCCTTTTAACATGAGTCTTCAATATTCCCAGGTAAAATGTTTTAGGTTGTAGGAATTATAGGACTATTTCTCTCTATACGATTTGTATTTCATATACCTTTGACTATTGGATGTTCTTATAGGCACTTTAGTATTGCCAGTGTAAGAGTATAGCTTCCATCCCTCTCCTCGCCGCTACCTGGGCTCGAACCAGGAACACATCGACAACAGCCACCCCCGAAGCAGCGTTACCCATGCAGAGCAAGGGGAACAACTACTCCAAGTCTCAGAGCGAGTGACGTTTGAAACGCTATTAGCGCACACCCCGCTAACTAGCTAGCCATTTCACATCGGTTACACCAGCCTAATCTTGGGAGTTGATAGGCTTGAAGTCATAAACAGAGCAATGCTTGAAGCATTGCGAAGAGCTGCTGGCAAAACGCACGAAAGTGCTGTTTGAATGAATGCTTACGAGCCTGCTGGTGCCTACCATCGCTCAGTCACACTGCTCTATCAAATCATGGACTTAATTATAACATAATAACACACAGAAATACGAGCCTTAGGTCATTAATTTGGTCGAATCCAGAAACGATCATCTCGAAAACAAAACGTTTATTCTTTCAGTGAAATACGGAACCGTTCCGTATTTTATCTAACTTTAACTATCTAAGTCGAAATATTCCTGTTACATTGCACAACCTTCAATGTTATGTCATAATTACGTAAAATTCTGGCAAATTAGTTTGCAATGAGCCAGGCAGCCCAAACTGTTGCATATACCCTGACTCTGCGTGCAAGGAACGCAAGAGAAGTGACACAATTTCACCTGGTTAATATTGCCTGCTAACCAGGATTTCTTTTAGCTAAATATGCAGGTTTAAAAAAAGATATACTTCTGTGTATTGATTTTAAGAAAGGCATTGATGTTTATGGTTAGGTACACGGTGGAGCGGTGGAGTCATTTTTCGCGAATGCGCACCGCATCGATTATATGCAACGCAGGACACGCTAGATAAATTAGTAATATCATCAACCATATGTAGTTATAACTAGTGATTATGATTGATTGTTTTTTTTATAAGATAAGTTTAATGCTAGCTAGCTTCTTACTGCATTCACGTAACAGGCAGGCTCCTCGTGAGGCAGGTGGTTAGAGCGTTGGACTAGTTAACCGTAAGGTTACAAGATTGAAACCCTGAGCTGACAAGGTAAAAATCTGTCGTTCTGCCCCTGAACAAGGCAGTTAACCCACCATACCTAGGCCGTCATTGAAAATAAGAATGTGTTCTTAACTGACTTGCCTAGTTAAATAAAGCTGTAAAATCGGCATCCAAAAATACCGATTTCCAATTGTTATGAAAACGTGATATCGGCCCTAATTAATCGGCCATTCCGATTAATCGGTCGACCTCTACTACTTACATCCTGAAATCTTACCCAGGATAAATCAGTTGATTTATTTGGGCACTGAAAATGTTAGTCACATTGTGACACTCAGAACATAAATGTTTATGACAATCATAATCTTAACTGTTGCTGTGTAAGATAGGTTCTAGGAATACATTACATTTTTGTACAGTGCACTGAATTAGCCACAATCTGCATCTTCAAAGTGGATGGTAGCACTGACCCATTAGAGTTCCAGGAAATAATGTGAGTTTGAAATGGAAAATAGGATGCTTTTGGGTGGTTTATGGGCTGTAGAGTTTCTGTAAAGCTGTTTCATCCTCTTCTAGAGCTACAGAGCTAGTCTTGGTCAAGATGTTTACTTTTATATTCCTAGGTGTTACTTCATGTGTTCTACCTCCAGGATGATTTTTGTCACAGACACAGTTCAGTACTCCCAACTAGGCCTAAGTTAGTATCTAAAGAAACATTGCCTAACATCACCCTCTGTATTTGTGGTTTTTGTCCAACAGCAATGAACAATGACCATAGTTGACAGATCTTCAGAGAAATCTGACCTAGAGTCAGTCGGGTGCAAGCGCTCAGGATCGCTGAACTTTCCCGGCGGTGACAGGAACGGGATGGACAGTGGCTGCTCCAGCTGGGGGGCGGGGGGCCCCTCGTCCTCCGACACCCCCAGGGTGAAGACAGGGGGCTGCATGGGCCCCACCCCTGGAGCCACAGTCTACAGCAGCAGTGCAGACAGGCCCAAGGAGCAAGGTGAGGAGGGTTGGTGTGCTCAACTCAAATCTTTTAATTAACTCATAACAGATATAGTAGACAAGGTATCTTTGGTTGCAG